>NC_139965.1:17571461-17666461 GCF_963993115.1 Abramis brama
GTTCATTTATTTCACCAATAAGCATGGCTTGTGAAGTGTCCTTTTTATTTTATGTCTTTAAAAAATAAAAAATAAATCTAAAAGGCCTATGCAACATAATATTTGCACATTATTTTCATAAATATTATATATATTTTCTATTATTAATACTTTTTTTCATATTAATTATAAATATAAAATCTGAAAAATATCAAAATCATATTTAATTAAATATATTTACATTTGAATTGAATATATATATATATATATATATATATATATATATATATATATATATATATATATATATATATATTTTTTTTTTTTTTTTTTATTTTTTTTTATGGATAAATATTTAGAAATGCATATTATATAGATATAACATTTAAATTGAAATATACAATATTTATTATAATATAAAATATACAATATACAATAATACAAGGCTGAAAAATATATTTTATAGATATTTTATTTTAGCTATATCACCCTAATTTAACAGATTAATTTGGTCATTTATTAGATTAAAAACACAAGATGTGGCTGACAAAAAAATATTGGTGTTAAATGGCCAAATGGGAACGTAAGCCATCTCTGACATCCAAAACTAGCTTTCCATTGTTTGTACCACTTTCTTCCCAAAACACATATCTATCTACCAACTTTCCTGATATAATGTTCTATTATTAAAAATGTGGCATCCTTGTATTGCTCCGAGTGCTCGTATTTCACTGCCAGCTCTCACACTTTAGATAAAACACGGACTTGAAGCCAGACGCAACCTCACTCAAACCACGCCAAAGAAAACCCAGAGCTTGGAGGCTCACATAGATAAACAAATTATACTTAAATTTAGCGCACAGCACCCACTGGAAGAGCATTAGACTTAGCAGTTTTAAAATCCAAAACAAATAATAGCCGAAGTCAAAAACTGTTTGTTAAATACCATTGATTCTCAAGCTAATCTAGATTTTTTTTTTCAATTCTTGTTTTCAGCTTTGTGACATTACCACCTGAATCATACAGTAGGTGGCAGACTTTCTACTTTTTAAAAGGATTGTTCACCCAAAAATGAAAATTCATCATCATCATCTATTTACCATCATGTCCTTCCAAACCTATATGAAAATTCATATTGAGCAATTTCAAAAGTGATACAACAAGATGTTGCACCAGGTTTGACATCAATGAAACCCAACTAGGATAGAAAGAAAAGTGATATTGAATTTTGGTCTGTTTCTCACATAAAAATATAATATACATTAAAAAGACTTAGAATATAGTGCAAGAGTTATATGGATCACTTTCATGTTTTTGTCCTTTTTGGAGCTTGCGATCCTCTGATAACTGTCTGCTTAAAAAAACAGCATTGAAGTCAAATAAATGCATAAAGTGAGTGAAAGATGATGAATTGAATGAAGTGACTTACAGCATATCAGGGCAGTTGTCTGGTTTGTCCAGTAGTCCTCCCTCCATGACAAACCGCAGTACCTGCTCATTGGACATGCCCTGATAGGGTTGCTCGGCCAGGGTGGCTATTTCCCACAACACCACCCCAAAGGACCTGCAAGAAGAGAACAGACGAGAACAGTTAGAATAGATCTACAATGATAGTGACTAGGGATTTCAGTTTATATAAATTCCCATAATCGGTCATTGTTTAAAGGGATAGTTCACCCAAATTAGAAAATTCGATCATTACTTACTCCCCCTCATGTCGTTCCAAACCCGTAAGACTTTCGTTCATCTTAAGAACACAAATGAAGATCTTTTTGATGATATAAACATTCATCAGCTCACACATCAGTTGTGGTAAATGGAAGCTCAACGATGTTGGCTTGACATGCAAGAACCAATGAGGTTTGTTCTCATGTGTTACGCAGCACGTTTGAGTTTGTTTATGTTCGCGTATCAATGTTTATATGTGAATAAAAGACTAAAATCAATCTGTTCATCATATAAAGGAATTGAGTATCTTCAGAAAATTTGGACTAAACCACTCAATTCATTAGTTTTACGATCTCTTTATGACAGTTTTGAAGCGTCAAAATGGTAGTTGTGTAGCAGTGGGACAGAAAGCTCTCAGATTTCATCACAAAGATCTTCATTTGTGTTCGAAGATTAATGAAAGTCTTACCGGTTTGGAACGACATGAGAGTGAGTAAATAATGACAGAATTTTATGGGTGAACTACCCTTTAAATTAACGATCAATTAATCGGAACCTCTTGTATCCGAAACGGTGAATATAGGGAATATGACCATCTCTTAACAAGTGCTTTTAAATTTGCTGACATATTAGAAATGAATATGATCAATTTCCATAGCGTGAAAAAATAAATGCTTTAAATTTGATCTGTAAAATCATTGTACATTAACAGATAGACGTATCACATATTGTCGACTAGAAGAATAAAACAAGCATATTTGTTTCACTTAGAGACCAAACTACACCAAGTATTTGAAGTAGTATGAAAAAGTGAAGCACATTTAAACAGTATACATATGACGCTTTTGTGCCACATTTTTGTTTGCAACTTAGCAAAACAATTGTGAACCATAGTAGATCACATATCTTCATTTAGAGCAGGTGATCTAGAACAAGCCCAAACACAACATAAGACAATGCGTAGATCACGGAGTGACATGACATGCAGCCTGGCTAAAGCTATATGGCTTCCAATCCAGTGTTTTCCAACACCAACCAACGTCATTTGAAAACTCAATCAATGGATACTGGATCTCCGGTGTGGGGGGTGGGTATGGACCATGTGTAGAGACCAATCGCACACCATTTCCCAGCTAGAGCACACTTAGATTGGTTTGATTGCTCAGATTGACAGGTCTTAATTCACCATGCGCTGCAGAATAGAAGCGCACAGCTGAAACAGCCTGGAAGATCATCACTCATAAAACAAGATCTTCACTTGTTGTTTATTCAATGTACTTTTATTGTGGGGTTTACCCATGCAAGTAGTTCTTATGTTCAGTACAATCACTTGTTTGGAGGGTCTTTTGGTTAATTATGTTTCAAAGTAAACGGCTAGCCTTACTAATCCACTGCATGGCTTGACATATATTTAGAATACGTAACATGTTCATTTTCACTCATTTGTCATTTTCACACACCTCAAAACTACGCACTCTAATTATGACCATCGATACGTTTTATCGATTAAAATATTATCGACAATTAATCGATCATCGATTAATCGTTAGCATACCTAATAGCGAACAAAGTGTTCGTTCAAGCGCCTTCAAGTTACTGATTTTCTGTTTAATATCGGAGTAAGTTCAGTTGAAAGCTGCTCGCTCGTAAAAAGAACTGTTTTTTCAAGAAATATCAATATTTTTACTGAGAATGAGAGATGTGTGGTCTACTTACCTAAAACTTTCAAATGGGAGCAAGTTGTCATTATAATGAGTCAGCCGCTGTGACAAATGATATAATATAATGTGGTCTGTTGATAATAAAGCTATTAAAGAACATAACAAAAATATCAGTCATGCTTCACTCGAGTAATCTTTCTTTTGGTTCTTCTTATTCGTATTATTTTTCTATAAGTGTTGTACATCTAAATTAGATACAAAAGTGATTCAAAGCTTGCAACAAATAAATATAGGCTGTTCCAAAAACCGAATGAGCTGCTTTGTGGTTTACAACTGCATAAATATTGGAAATGCTTTACATAGGCAGCAACTCATAAAACACCACTACTGAATGAAATAATACATTTTAATTGCACTGAACTATTTGCATCAATACTTCACAGTACTGAATAAAATGTTCCTTTGTAATCCATATTTCTCTCACGCCGTTCACCATATTGGATTTATGCATTCTGGTGTTGCCTTTTACACAAAGCACAGATGTGACTACACACTATAGCATTTCTCACCAGGCTTGACTAACACTGACTGCAATATAGCTGACGTTAACATGTTGCGAAGCACATTTAAACATTGGGTGATTTTTTTATTTATTTCACACTTAATTGACTAGTGTCTCGGGCTGAAGCAGGGAAACACCCTGGATGGATGGAAATTAAATTAAATGGGGAAAAAAAAGGATAAAAACTTGGATAGTGTGCTAAATAAAAAATAAAAATACAATTCGATTTTTATTGTGCTCATTGTAATGCATATGCAATGCAAGGAATTGTGATGCTGCATACCAATTCGGCTAAAGCAGAGTATATATTACAGGATTTAGAACAGAGCCTGAATACTAACACTTTTATTCCTAATAAGCAGAGGAAACTATAAGTAAGCCATTTTTAGGTTTAATGCTCACCGATTGACAATGGACGATAGAACAATGTCCAGGAAATCGGTCTGAAATTTTTTATTATTTTAAAATGAGTCATCATTCATTATTTTGCACTTCCGTTTGGTGGCGTAAAAATGGGCCCTTTTTACATTTCTGGGTTTTTTAGAAGTGGAAGTAATTATAATTGGGTAAACTTCTTTAGCGGTGAATGGGAGACAACAAACGATAACATGTTTTTGCATTTGTTCTAAAGCAAAAGAAGAAGAAAAAATCAGCAAAAGCATTTCCACAACTTTCCAAAAGAGTGAAAAAACCCCAGAGAGAGATTGATTCCAGCAGTCAGAAGAAAGAATGATGTCAAATTTGCCGTCACTCCCTCAGCCATAGTATTAAAAACACCACTTTACAATAAGGTTTCATTAGTTAAAGGGATAGTTCACTTTGAAATTAAATTTTGGTATGTTTTAGCTTACCTCAAGGGCATCCAAGATGTAGGCGTCTTTTTTTCCGCAGTAGTTTCAATTTTGATATTTTTAGGTCAAACCGTTCTTGTCTGTCAGTCATTGAATGCAGGTCTATGGTCACCACCTCAAAGAGCATGCACAGAGTCCAAATTAAAACAATTCCCCATCGTCCAAATTAAACAATTCCCCATCGTAAGTACACATTGATGGCCTAAGACACGAAACAAGCGGTTTGTGTGAGAAAACAAACAGTATTTATATAGTTTTTACCTCTTATACACAGCCACGTCCAAGTGATCTGATCTGACGTGTACGCAGACTGGTGCATAGATATATACACTAGATGTCGCCTTAAAGACATTCGTTCCAATGAACTGCCGTAGACAAGGCGACATCTAGTGTATATATCTATGCACCAGTCTGCGTACACGTCAGATCAGATCACTTGGACGTGGCTGTGTATAAGAGGTAAAAACGATATAAATACTGTTCGTTTTCTCACACAAACTGCTCGTTTCGTGTCTTAGGCCATCATTCAATGTGTACTTACGATGGGGAATTGTTTCATTTGGACGACGGGGAATTGTTTTAATTTGGACTTCTCTGTGCTTGCTCTTTGAGGTGGTGACCACAGACCTGCATTCAATGACTGACAGACAAGAACGGTTTGACCTAAAAATATCAAAATTGAAACTACTGCGGAAAAAAAGACACCTACATCTTGGATGCCCTTGAGGTAAGCTAAAACATACCAAAATTTAATTTCAAAGTGAACTATCCCTTTAAAATAAGTCAATGCGTTAACTAACATGAACTAACAATGAATAAAACATTTGTTACAGTATTTTTTTATTTTTGTTAATGTTAGTTAATACAAATACAGTCATTCAATGTTTGTACATTTTAGTTCACAGTGCAACTGTGCAACTATTAACTACAACTGTGCAACTATGCAACTATTAACAAATGTAAACAAATAAAACTTTTTATTTTAATAATGAATTAGTAAATGTTGAAATTAACATTAATTTAGATTAATTAGTGCTGTAGAAGTATTTTTCATTCTTAATTCATGTTAACTAAAGTAGTGAACTAATGAAACCTTATTGTAAAGTGTTACCAAAAACTACTAGATTTGCAATGTTGATAAGTGAGGAAGCGTCCGTGAAAAAGGTCCACTGCACACATAACCTTTAAGATACAGCCATTATATTCAAATTCTGATCTTAACCACTGTCGCAGAATTTCTTTCACATGGTACATTTGTGATTACTGGCGAAACACTACTCCACTCCTATGTCTGATCCTTGTGTAAAGTTTACCAGACAGACATTCATTATTATCAAGGCCTGTCGGTGACCCTGGTCAGACATGAAAGGTGAACTGTTAGGGCAGACTCTCCAAACACCTGGAAGGAAACTTGAGAACATTGTAATTAAGTTCAAATCTCTTCCTGAACAGGGAGTGCTTGATTCTGATCCTTAACAAAAGATTTAAGCGTGAACCTCCCAGCGAGTCCAAAGAGCTACTTATCATGACATGGGAGGACGAATCGACCAAAGATTCCTTGAGGCTCTGGAATGCCACACATATCAGCCACAGCTGTTGTAGTTTCCGGAAAAGAGCGGTCTAGACTCCCCGAGGTTTTCTTTGAAAGTTTGTTAAATGAGACTAGCATATGAGGGAAATGTTTCTAGCTCATGTGAGGGCTGATGAGGCTTGATTGCCAGCTTCATTTGAAATATATGGAAAGATGTTTCTCCTCATTGCCTACCGCATTAACGTATGCACTATGTAATGGAAAATGTGTGTTGAGCTGCGCGAGTGTGGTTTTCATTTCTCATTTAGCTAGCGGAGGAACTGTAATGGACACAGATGTCGTTCCACAGCTACGGTGACTGGACTGATGCACCCCGCTATGTTGTCCACTATACGTCTCAGATGATTTCTCGATGTGTTTTTAACATCATATATAAACATGCACACATTGATTGTCTGTGGAATACATGAAAGCTTACCAGACATCAGACATTGTGGTAAATACTCCATCTTTGAGGGACTCGGGGGACATCCAGCGCACAGGCAGTAGTCCCTTGCCTCCTTTTCTGTAGTAATCCGTCTCATAAATGTCCCGCGTCATGCCAAAGTCTACAGATTGAGGATAAATGAAGTGAAATTACTAAGGTTCTATAGTTTTCCTGGAGATTTAGCCAAACAAAATGAAGAACATTTACAGCATTTTGAGCGACTTATTATTTATTCATTATGGAATAATAAAACTGGCGATTCAGGGATACTATAACTAAAAGCTAAAATAAATATTTTTCATGCTACAAATTAATACAGTGAGGAAAATAAGTATTTGAACACCCTGCTATTTTGCAAGTTCTCCCACTTAGAAATCATGGAGGGGTCTAAAATTGTCATCGTAGGTGCATGTCCACTGTGAGAGACATAATCTAAAAAAAAAAATCCAGAAATCACAATGTATGATTTTTTAACTATTTATTTGTATGATACAGCTGCAAATAAGTATTTGAACACCTGAGAAAATCAATGTTAATATTTGGTACAGTAGCCTTTGTTTGCAATTACAGAGGTCAAACGTTTCCTGTAGTTTTTCACCAGGTTTGCACACACTGCAGGAGGGATTTTGGCCCACTCCTCCACACAGATCTTCTCTAGATCAGTCAGGTTTCTGGGCTGTCGCTGAGAAACACGGAGTTTGAGCTCCCTCTAAAGATTGTCTATTGGGTTTAGGTCTGGAGACTGGCTAGGCCACGCCAGAACCTTGATATGCTTCTTACAGAGCCACTCCTTGGTTATCCTGGCTGTGTGCTTCGCGTCATTGTCATGTTGGAAGACCCAGCCTCGACCCATCTTCAATGCTCTAACTGAGGGAAGGAGGTTGTTCCCCAAAATCTCGCAATACATGGCCCCGGTCATCCTCTCCTTAATACAGTGCAGTCGCCCTGTCCCATGTGCAGAAAAACACCCCCAAAGCATGATGCTACCACCCCCATGCTTCACAGTAGGGATGGTGTTCTTGGGATGGTACTCATCATTCTTCTTCCTCCAAACACGTTTAGTGGAATTATGACCAAAAAGTTCTATTTTGGTCTCATCTGACCACATGACTTTCTCCCATGACTCATCTGGATCATCCAAATGGTCATTGGCAAACTTAAGACGGGCCTTGACATGTGCTGGTTTAAGCAGGGGAACCTTCCGTGCCATGCATGATTTCAAACCATGACGTCTTAGTGTATTACCAACAGTAACCTTGGAAACGGTGGTCCCAGCTCTTTTCAGGTCATTGACCAGCTCCTCCCGTGTAGTTCTGGGCTGATTTCTCACCTTTCTTAGGATCATTGAGACCCCACGAGGTGAGATCTTGCATGGAGCCCCAGTCCGAGGGAGATTGACAGTCATGTTTAGCTTCTTCCATTTTCTAATGATTGCTCCAACAGTGGACCTTTTTTCACCAAGCTGCTTGGCAATTTCCCCGTAGCCCTTTCCAGCCTTGTGGAGGTGTACAATTTTGTCTCTAGTGTCTTTGGACAACTCTTTGGTCTTGGCCATGTTAGTAGTTGGATTCTTACTGATTGTATGGGGTGGACAGGTGTCTTTATGCAGCTAACGACCTCAAACAGGTGCATCTAATTTAGGATAATAAATGGAGTGGAGGTGGACATTTTAAAGGCAGACTAACAGGTCTTTGAGGGTCAGAATTCTAGCTGATAGACAGGTGTTCAAATACTTATTTGCAGCTGTATCATACAAATAAATAGTTAAAAAATCATATATTGTGATTTCTGGATTTTTTTTTTTTTAGATTATGTCTCTCACAGTGGACATGCACCTACGATGACAATTTCAGACCCCTCCATGATTTCCAAGTGGGAGAACTTGCAAAATAGCAGGGTGTTCAAATACTTATTTTCCTCACTGTATATAGGCATAATGAATGCAATATAGCAATGTAACAGAAATAAAATTGAAAGTATGAAAGATGGATAAATCTGTTGAAATGTTTGCCATTATTTTTTTAATTTAGAGCTACAGTACATGATAGTTAAGTAATACAAATCATAAAGTAGCTATGTAATGGAAGTAGCAACAGATCCTATTGTAGGTATTGCAACGTACAACCAAGTGCAACTGATTATCAAAAATAATAAAAATGTAGGGCAGGGACTTAATTCAATAGGTTGTTGATTGGATAGAGGCAGATCTGAATACGAGTTTGCAGTCGACTGAAAGAAAGGGGTGCAGTTTTTTTTATAAAAAATTATAAGGTGAAAAAAAATTATTAAAAACTGGAACATGCATGGATGAATCATTTACAGTCAGATCAATAACATGTATTTATAAAATAGATTTCCATTTCATGCCAGCTTAAAAATAACGAAAACAATTAAACATTAAAAATCTATTATTAAATATCTGTATTATTTAGTATTTAATTGTGTTACGAAACAATGAGCAATAGTGCAAAATGTCAAAAGGTGTTAAATCTGAGGTGTAATTTGTCAATGCAATATTTTTCAATTTAATAACTGTGAAATGATCAATAAATATTGTGAAATGCCCCTAGCTTAAGATAATTAAAATATGCTAAAACCCTCTCAGAGAAGCTGCGTCTCAAAATTCATTTTGCTACTAAAACATAATAAAGCTAAATGAAAAAAATCCATATTTTAATGAGTCTTAAATAGTCATTCATATTGCACATAGTTGAGAAAAGCAAATACATTTTTTCTCATTTCATCACATACCACCAATTTTGACTGCAAAATCCTCTGCCACCATGCAATTCCTTGCTGCCAAGTCTCTGTGAACAAACTTGTTGGCGTTGAGGTAAGCCATGCCATCCGCTATCTCTCCTGCCATCTGAATCATCTTCTTCAATGGTGGCAAAGGCAAGCTGGAGGTGTTCTGAGGAAGGACGAGGAAGAGGAGAATGACACTCTCAAGCTATGTTCCAAAACCCAGTGAGTCTTGCTGAAACTTTGCATCATGCAAATTAGTCTCAGCCTCAGACCGTTGGCTGAACGTCTGATGCATAAGCAACACAAAATGGGAAACACTTCAAAGTCGTCATCTGATTCTACAGGATTTATGGGAGATTTGTGTGTCACATTCTTTAATGGTCCGCCTGGAGACAAAAATGAGGTAAAGCCAAACCACCTCATGGAAGAAGAATGCAGTCGTGTTTACAACTGTGACAATGAGCACTTTTCAGGATAAACTAAACGCTGGATTTTCAAAAAATATGTGAAATTTGAAGTAAACTTGCACAATGTTCTTGAATGAATAATTCATTAGATGCACGGTCTGCTATCGTAGGAACATTGACATTACATTTCCACGGCCATAAGCATGACGCAGAACAAAACGAACTGTGATTGGTTGCTTTATATGTCGGTCAGATGTCCTCTTGGGCGATCCTTGGCCGATGAATGTGTGTATGCAGAATTGCTGCCTGCGAAGAACATTTCAAATCAGTCACTCTCGAGGTTACATTTTTCATTAAGGATGAAGCCTTAGAAAGTAAGGTAAGCTAAGCTCACTAGGTTTGGGAATAGAGATCAAGCAACTGAATTGGAGGGGCTTATAGACTAGAGGCTGCATCCCAGGAGCGCATTGCAGTCAGCAGTCCATTTAGGGAAAGAAATTTGTGAATGGAAGATTAATTCTGATTAATGGAAATCGCTCAATTACGCATCGTAATTCCACCACAATTCCAGGTGGCAGTATTTAACTTGCTGGAATTCAGAACGGTTCGGGAAAAAATCAGTCCGATTAGCCAAATATTTGATCAACGACGTGAAGATGTTTCGTGTGTGCCTGTATTCACCTCAGCGGATCGAAGCGAGCGTAGGTAACTCTTCAGATCTCCTCGTGTCATCAGCTCCATGATCACCAGTGTGGGTTGACCCTGCGAGACCACACCCAGTAGACGCACCTAAACCAATCACAAAAGACATCACAGGGTCCCAAGTCAACATTATTTAACAGTTTTAAGGCTACTATACACCAATACTGCAAGTATAAGATGAGATTTGTCATGAGTTCTTTGACTAACCACATGGTGACAATTGAACTCCTTCATCACAGAGGCTTCATTAAGGAACTCAATGCGTTCATGCAAGCTAGCCGATTCGTTGACCGTTTTGATGGCCACCCTGGTTTCCGGCTCATCTTTGACAACACCTTTCGCGATGCCCTCATACACCATACCAAAAGATCCTTGTCCAAGCTCTCGGCACATGGTGATTTTCTCTCGCTCCACTTCCCATTCATCCGGCACATACACTGCAAGCATGAATTACAATAGAAGTTAGTCACAAATACACTGAATATTTACAAAAACTGTTTAAGTGCCCTTGATTGAATACTCACTCTCTGCTGCGCTGAAGTACTCTGGGTTAACGGATGCGTAAAGGACTCCATTTCCAAGCCTGTCACTGTTTCTGTGGATTCCAGAAAGCACTTATTTAGCAAAAACAGCACTCAGCATGTAATAGAGAACAAGTGGGAAATATTCTCAAGTTTCTATATCACTTTTTAATATATTATATACATTTCATCCAGAGGGGCCTATGTTGTTAAAATCAATTATGAGAATTTGGAGAGTATAGATGTGTTAAAACTAGTACCGTTTCTTGTTCACCAAGATGAAAGCCACTGCAGCGAAGGCGGCGAAAATCAGGATGATCGGGATAATCATGAAGTACAGGAAGTGTTCATAATGTGTTTCTTGAGTGTGCAAGAAAAAAAAAGTCAAAACTCAATTTCTTTTTGAAATTCTAATACTTTTGGAATTGAAAGTGATGAAAATCATGGTAAACCTACGTTCAACCTGAATCACATAGAAAGCTATGGGTTGAGTCCACGACCCGTTTCCGGCGAGAGACGTAGCCCGCACACGGGCAGAATAGTTCCCAGGTCCCAAATTGGAGAGTTTTACCCCTTTGTGCTCCCTGTAGTGTTGACGGGATACACACTCATGCTTCTCAGGCTGTAAAAAAAAAAAGAAAAAAAAAAAGATCAACACATAAATCAACAGTTGATAAATTAGTTAACAATTATTGCAAAAAATGCAGGGGGGGGGGGCCCTAACTGGGTCATTTTTTGTATGCAGGTTTATTCATTTATTTAAGTAAATTTATTATAAATATATTGTTAAATATATTATTTTAAATAAAAATGTTAAATTAAAAAATTACAAAATATTATCAAATATTATTCAGTAACTATAATAATTCAACTACATGTGCTTCTCTTAGGGAGGCTGATAGGCACGATGTGCAAAGTTTTGCTCAGTATCACGATTGTCTAAATACTTGCGATACTGATGTTGATCAATCCTCACATAATTATCATTTCATCCCCAGAAATTGAGAAAAAAGCCATTTAAATAAAGAAATCAGTAGCATTATTGTTGATTCTGGTCTTCATTCAAACTACTTAAAGACGCCATTAAACTAAGATTGAATGTGGAAAAAATGTATTCATTGTAATTAAAATGAATTAATTGTGATTAATTACAGAAATATGTCAGATTAACTAGTACATTTTTTGTAATCAATTGACAGCATATTGTTATACAATATTATATATATATATATATATATATATATATATATATATATATATAGATATAGATATAGATATAGATATAGATATAGATATAGATATAGATAGATAGATAGATAGATAGATAGATAGATAGATAGATATAATCAACTGACAGCATATTGTTATAAATTATATTGTTATATAATTACACCTATATAGGTGTGGTGGGGCATTAAATCAGCAATATCAGCAATGTGGTAAAAATGTAACTGATTATTAGGCTAAATAAAAAATTATTGACATTTTTTGAAAGACTTGAATGTTAAAATCAAAATTTTGTTGGAGATTTTATAAAACCTTGCTTAAACACAAGACACTGATTTGGTGGTTAAAATGCAAGAGGCACCTCTGTCCCAAGACGATACTGAATCTCATACAGCAGGATCAGGCCGTTGGGTTTATGCGGTTCAGGCCACTTCAGAAACACCGAATCCTCCAGACCTTCCCAGGTCACTGAGCCAGGAATGTCATCGGCTCTTTCTACAAGAAAACGAAGAAACCAAAAGGTTTGTCATTGATATTTTTGAATATAGTGCTTCACCACCAATTCCCATGTACATGTCCTGATCTTACCTGCCGGTTTGGTGCGGGAAAAGACAAAGGTGGCCGCGCTGCAGTGTCGAACCTCTTCGTTGCAGGCGTGCACGTCGATGCGGTAAACGGTAAAGGGCTGCAGGCCACTGATGTCAGCAGTTCGCTCCTTCACCTTCCTCTCCAGAAAAGAAAACACCCGTCTAGGCGGCTCATCATCTGAGAAGTTTCCTTCGGTCAGGTTCCAGTTTCCTGACAGCAGAGTGTGGATGGAAGTTGCATTGGCCACGCCAAACAGATCTCGCTTTCGCCTGTCGGGAGGTCTGGAACGAGAAAGAGGAGATATATTGGAGGAAACAGTAAAACTTCAAGCGCAACTTCTGCTGCTGCAGAAACTGATATATTTACAACTTTTATAGAAATGTTCATTTATTTAAAAAAGTATCTGCACAATTGAGCTCTGCGAACACCTCTGTTATTTCATATACAATAAAATTTGAGCTGTATAGTGGTCCAAATCCGTCTTTTAGGCAGAATAACTATAAGTAATAAGTAATATGTCCAGATATGAAATGTTTAAGTTTTGTGGTTATACTTTTGAAACCGTATGTGTTTTAATTTTAATTACAGTGTAATGACTTTCGTCAGACTTCCTATGTAAGTGCATTTATATGTACAGTATCTGTATGTACTGTCTATGTGTTTGTTATTTGTTTTGCAATCTGACAAACAAGTCTATTTATGTATTTAATTAATATTATAATTAATCTACCTTAAATTTTTATCTTGTATAAAAATGTATTTTTAACACCGATATACTATAGAAAGTAGAGGAAAGAAAGCACAAAGTTAACTTACACACAATAAAAAGCACATAGTATAAAATCCATTTCCAGTTATACATAATCACCACAATTAATATCGGTTTTAATTATTTTTCAGGATCTCTCCTTACATTATCAAAGCCTTTTCTGGTCAACATATGATGATTATAACTAAATTAGAAAAAAAACAGTTATTGAACCTACAATAAAACAATGACTGAATTAGTTGATTAGTAGATTACTAGTGGATTAAGTTAAGATTTTCTGTGCTTATTGACACTTCAAGAGAAGCTTTTTCCTCAATACTGAGGAGACCATTTTTAACCCCATTTGTGAACGTGTGGGGTAACAACCACATGAGCAAGTTATTCTCGTCCATGCCAAAGCAATCACGTTTTCTGTCCTCAGATGATCTGGCAACGACTCCATCCCCCCTGAATCCTTTCACACACACTAACACACACCACAGCTGGTCTCCATTCCTCGGCCTGCTAACACTCACACACTGGAGCAGTTTGTCACTCAACTCTCAACAAGTTGCAAGTCCTTCCTCTGCCTGCTAGAAACACACATCCTAGCACCACAGATGGGTTGAGTTTGACAGAGCATGTGGCCAGAGAGATGTGATATGAAGCTATACATCTCTGTCTGTATCTGATGCACACTGGATCTTCTGGCCCAAGCCCCGTCTTGCCTAATCGCTGGCCTATTGTCTATTGCATAATGCAATCTGTAGGTGAGTTTTTTTTTTTTTTTTTTTTGTGACAGAAAATACATTTATAATGTTACAATTTTTTTTATTTTTAAATAAATGCTGTTCTTTTCAAATTTCTATTCATCAAAGAATCCTGAAAAAAAATGCATCACGGTTTTCACAGAAATATTAAGCAGCACAACTGTTTTCAACATTGATAATAAGAAATCATCAAATCAGCGTATTAGAAATATTTCTGAAGGATCATGTGACACTGAAGACTGAAGTAATGATACTGAAAATTCAGCTTTGCCGTCACAAGAATAATTATATTTTAAAATATGTTCAAATAAAAAACTGCTACTGTTACTTTAAATTGCAATATTTCACAATATTACAGCTTCTTCTGTATTTTTGAACAAATAAATCCAGCCTTGGTTGGTGAGGAAAAGAGATTTCTTTAAAAAAACATCACATTTTTTTTAAACTTTTGAACAGTACTGTACATATTAGTATATAAGCTGCATACACTACATCCTATTTTTAACTGTATTTTTTCCCTGAGGTTCACTTATAAGGTCAGACAAGGTTTCTGCATCGAAAGAAGCAATAATTTAGTTTTTGCAAAGTCAACGTTCTCTTTCCAAAGAGTAAAGCATGCATTATAGTGTACAGTACATGTTCATAGTCAGTCCATGCTGAAACGTGCCGCTCAAACAGTTATTAGTAGCAGTATGCGATCATGTGTATAAAAATAGTCAGTAAAAACACTGTTGTCTTCACGTTTGAAATAAAGCAAATGTTCCATCGCAAAAAAACAAAAAACAAAACTTGTCACATGACGTAACTCCCTCCATTAATTAACAACACATTTAATTGATATGTACCATTCCACAAAAAATACTGTAACTACTGATCCATTTAATGCATCCTTGATGGAAAAAACAACAACATGTAAACGGTAGTTACTTTAATGATGGAATGGATATAATGCAAAAGCCACTTATTTTTTTATTGTCTCAAGCAATAAATAAATAAAAATAGCAAATCCAAACAATTGAAAAATCCACATGGTTTGAGGTATCAAGTAAAACCCTTAAACCTTAATATGACCACACAGCTTTTTAGTAAGTACCACTTAAAATAGTAAGAGTAGTCTGTTAGTTAGTATGCCATCCTGAACATTCGCCATCTCTAAACCAAGCGACTCTCCCTCGTAATCTCTGTCCCTTCTGTTCCCACATGCCCCTGAAACAGCTTTTTCATTCTCTCTCAATCTTCTTTCTGTAGCTCCCTCCGTGCAGAGCGGCATTCATTGATCTGTGTGCTCTCCGGCTGGAGGGGAACTTCCCTTTATTTCATTGGTATTCCAGATGGAATTACTGTGCATTTCCTGGCAGCAGAGCGGTTTGAGGGGGGAATGGCAAACTGAATGGATATGATTTCCTCTCCTTCTCGTTCTCCCCTTCCTCTGGCTCTCTCCAAATCCTGAACTTCGAGGGAACTCGAGGCACTTCCCTCAATATCTCGGTTTTCAATAAAAACAGGTTGTGCTGGCCAGGGTACAGACATACTTCTCAGCTGCCTGACATAGTTCTGGCACCGTTGCTTTCGTCGACAGCCAAGCAATGACAAACACGCAGAGGAAAAAAAAGTAAAAAAAAAAAAAGTGGATCAGACAGAGCAGGATAATCCAGCCCTGAATCACGCAGGCCAGGATGGAGAATCAATGCCATTTTGATATCCTGCATTGCCTGAAACTCGAATTCAAAACTACATTGATTTTAATACAAGTCTGCTCAGGTATACAGCGATTTTGGCTCGCTCGGCAGGACACATGCGCCGCCCAGCCCGATGATGGATGATAATAGGATACAGATGTCGGTCCTCATTTTAGCACATAACACTTAATGCGTTACACCTTTGAGATCAGAGAGAAAACGAGGCTTACATAGTCATTTACATTTGCTTTGCATGGTCTCCCGTGTTATTTGGATCCAGACCCAAGAGCCCGTACCACACAATTACCAACACCAGCGCCGGAGGGAAACAATTACTAAGGGAACGCTGAAAATGTTCCAAAACAACCTCTCAGACGAGAAACAAAGAGCCATTACAAATGCTAACATCCAGAGACATCAACAGTCCCTTTCGATCTTCATCTTTGAGATCACAAAAGGTTAACATGGATTTATTTACTATTACAGGTTTTAATTTGAAGTTAAATGGATGTTTTGTACCGGCTGACGCATCAAAACTTGAACGAGGATGAGGTCAAATGTTTTTCGAGGCTTCAACTCTGACATTAACTTTAAAGTTCTTGCCAATTTAAGTATTAGTTAATGCTTATGTCATTACAAATAAGTAGCATGAGAAATACAAAAGGAGACTCTTTTTAATCCTTTTCTGTTAAAATACAGTTTATAAAAGTACCGTAAAAGTGGTATTTTATGGTCAGTAAGATTTTTTTTTTTAATTAATACTTTTATTCAGCAAGGACACATTAAATTGATCAAAAGTGACATTTACAATAGAAGTTGACCGATACGGTGATTATGATACTAAGTTTGTAATTCTGGCCGATAATCAGTCATAAGAAAACTCAAATGAAAAATTACTGAAAAGTATTAGAAAATGAATTATAATTAATTGTATAACCCCCCCCCCCCCCCCTCCCTCCCTCCCTTTTTACATCAATTATATATTTACTGTAAATAAAATAAAGGAATGTAAACAGATATTTTAAATTGTATTTATGATATATATATTTTTTATGACATAAGTGCAGACTTGGTGAGCATACAAGACTTCTTTCAAAATCTTTTGAAGTACTATTTCTGGAGAAAGTAACAATCATATTTGTGATCAAACTCCTGGGTTTACCTGGGGGTGAATACAGCATTATGAAGGAAATTCTCAAAGGCTTTAGCGAGGTAGAGATCGTCCTCGATTTGCTTCAGATCCTTCTCTGTTTTAGGGCATGGACAACAGGGGACTTTGTCCCTCCCCCCTGTTTCAGGATTAGTGGGTTTGGTCTCTTCGGTTTCTGTCAAACCCGTGGCTGAAATCCTGATGGGGATCTTCAGTTCTGTCAGGAAACAACATAAACATGGTTACATTTTTCCTGCAGTAATCTGGTATCATTTCAATATGCTCAAAATGTAAATTCTGAAATCCCCACAGAAAAGCAAGAAAGAAAACAAATCAAATCAAAGTATGAGTAATAGTAGGCTTAGAGAGCAGCACTAACAATATACAGACAGAGTTGAATGGTTTGAATATGCTGCACATTATTTTATTATGAAAAAGCTTCATACATTTTGGAGAGTTTTCAAATAGAATTTGATCTAGTTACCCTAGATGCGCCGACACTGGATGCTTCAGATGTTCTCAATAATATGTTTATCTGTTTCATGGTTAAAAGTTTGAATTGCTGTTGGGGAAAATGGTGCTCAGTTTGAGTGTGTAATTCAGACCAGACCTTTGGAGCAGTAGTTGTGCTGGTAGAGCTCATGGTCCTCGGCCTGCTGCTTCCAGCGGAGCAGGTAGTAGGTGTTGTTTCCATTCGGGGCCACAGGTGGAGACCACCGCACCACCAGCTTTGATGAAGAGTTAGAGTACGCACGAATGTCTACAGGCATTGAGGGTGCTGGGAAAAAAATATATATATTTAGCAAACAAATGTTGACTTCAGAGTAAATCCCCTTGGTGCAACCCATGGAAAGTCATGAATCATCCCTTCTGGGGGTTGAGCACACAACCATTGAGTTACTAGATTTTAAACCAGTAAGCCGCAACACCCTGCATGGAATAAGTTGACACTGCTAAAAATCCTATTCCTAATCAGCATCTAAAGTACTGAAATCTTCTTTAAAATAAGATAAATTTACTTAAAAAAAAGTTTGGGGCTCTGTACGATTTCAGAAAAATATATAAAAAATATTTTAAAAAGTAATTTATTGGTGTGATGCAAAGCTGAATTTTCAGTATCATTCCTCCAGTCTTCAGTGTCACATGATCCTTCAGAAATCATTCTAATATGCCGATTTGCTGCACAAGAAATGTTTATTATTATTATTATCAATGTTGAAAACAGTTATGTAAAAAAAAAAAAAATCAGGATTCTTTGATGAATAGAAAGTTCAAAATAACAGCATTTATTTGAAATAGATTTTTTAACAATTTAAAAGTCTTTACTTTAATAATTTAATACAATTTATCAAATTAAAGTTTAACTGCTTAATAAAAGTGTAAAAAAAATCTTACTGACCCGAAACATTTAAATAGTAGTGCATATATAGAGAGATTGAGATGTATGTAGTATAAGTCTTTTATAGTATTTGCAAGTCTATTAACATATTTTTTGCTTGTTTTAAGTAAAAAAATATATAATTCTGATAATGCAAACAAGTAACAAAACATGGCAATAGAACAAGACATTGTTATTTGTCATTTATAATCATTTTTCAATATACTTGCCCCTTTTTACACTCATAAAACCACAGATCTATTATTTGTACCTTCAACATTAATTTTAGCGAATCATATCAAAATAATCAAATTAAGCCAAAATGTCACATTCCAAATAATCATAATTAAATCAAAACGTCAGAGCAAACACCCTTACTTATGTCAAAATAAATCAAAATGAGAGATTTGTGGCTTGTATTCTATGTCTGTTAGATCTGAGCCTAAAAGCTAGTGTACTCCTAAAGGCTGTGACACACCAAGCCGACTAGCAGCGACAAAAGCCGATTTGTGTTGTTGCCTTGCGTCGGCTGAATCTGGGCCAAAAAGCTGCACTTGAACACACCAAAAAGACTACAACAGACTGCCAACTAGCATGTGTGTGTAAGGAAATAACTGTCTATACCAGCAGGTATTAATAGTCTATATTCGTCATTCAAAAAGGTGTGTATCTTGATATGTCACGGCCCTAAAAGAAACTTGCTGTTACAAAGAGAGAAATAACACTAGGAGGAATGTTAGTCATCTCATGCATTCTTTAAATTTCTTTTGCAACTTAATCGGTTAATAAATCTTTTTTAAAGGATGTTTTGAAATTTCAACAAAAAACAGGATAAGGGTACTTATTTCCATGGAAAAAAAATGACTTCAATTAAATTCATGATTGACCTGAATCTCGTTCATTACCTGATGGTTTAGTCCAAACATACACCACTTCACTCTTCGCCCCAAGATGCTGTCTGTCCTTGTCCCTGTCCTTGTCCTCCACAACTAACGTTACAGCTTTAACAAAGATGGCATACTGAGTCCAGGGCTTCAGCATGGACAGGGTAACACCCGGATTTTGGGTTTGGTCCTCCGGTAAGTCCACGTCAACCATGTTCCAGCTGTCTGATCCGCAACCGTCCTGACCATCAAACTCTGTAATGTTCTGGAAAGGCCTAAGAGAGAACATGACGGATATTTACAAAGCTGCTTAAACATTTTAATGGTATTGAGAAAGGCTGCTCAAAATATCTGAATAAAATGTCCACAAGACTTACGTATCTTTGTAGTATACAATAAAACTGACGAGGTCTCTGGAATCGGGTGGTCGATAAAGTTCCCATGTCAACTCGATTCTATTACTCCTCGTGCTATTCGATAAGAACTTAAGAATTTTACTCCCACCTGAGCAAAAAAACAAACAAATTTACACATAGAAAAATGGAAATTGAATCGAGTTTAAATGCATTTTAAATTCTATCAATTGAGAACAAATAATATTTACAGCTTGCACGGTCTCCATTGTTGCGGAAATCTCCTTCCAAAAACTTCTCCTTAATTCCTGTTTTCGACCACATTTTGCGGATCTCGGACATGCAGAGTTTGGGGTTCAGGCGGAAGTACAGTTTTCCAGCATTTATTGTGAGATTGTGCTGGGACCAGTCCCACAGAATTTGGAGATGCTGGTTATCCAAAGCAGCAAAGGCATACGTGCTGAAGACAACATAACAATAACAATGAATAAGTGACAAAACAGATAAAACGATTAAATATGCATCATCTGGATACAGTAGGCTACCTACACACTGTACAGTTTTAGGAGTGCAGGACATTTAAAGGGTTAGTTCACCCTCAAGTTGTTCCAAATCTGTATGTGTTTCTTTATTCTGTTGAACACAAAAGTAGATATTCTGAAGAAAGTTGGTAACCAGACAGTTGGCGGTAGCCATGGACTTCCATAGGATTCTTTTTTTACCGTCAACTGTTTGATTAGCAACATTCTTTAAAATATCAGAACATTTAAAATAACAGAAGAAAGAAACTCATACAGGTTTTAAAAAAACTTTAGGGTTAGTGATGACAGAATTTTCATTTTTGGGTGAACTATCCCTTTAAATGCAGGACTAATGTTGTGTGTGTCTAAAACTCAATTGATATAGTGACAATCATTGCTACACTTTTTATAACATGCAGCAATAACAAGAAAAATAGCAACAGTTAACTAATTTGATTTGAGTTATTTTTCAACTAAATATTAGTGACTGGAGGCGTATTATCATCTGACAACAGATGATAATAGAGATGCCAATTAAGATGGTTCTTTCAGGGTTTCCACAACTTTTTTTACCAATGCATTTCAATAAAATTTCCATGATTTTCCAAGACATTCTAAATTATTGCTCAGCTTTAAAATGTTTTATAGGCTAGAAATTGCTTTCAATCTCAAACAAATTCGATCTATAAAACATTTTTAAAATTTTCAATGGGATAGTTCATACAGAAATCAGTCATCATTTAACTCAAGTTTCAAAACAATTTTTTATTTTGGGGTGAACTACGCCTTTAAGTCTAAAAAAAATAATCATTTTATATAGATTGTACTTGCACAAAGCAATTTCTAGTCTATGAAATGTTTTAGAGCTGAGCACTAGAAACAGACTACATAACTCACAATTTCCAAATTCCCTGATATTTCCCAGTTTTTCCATTATCGTTAGATTATTTATTTTTTTAAATACACAAAATAATTTTATATAGATTGTACAGATTATAGTATAGATTACAGAAAGCTATTTCTAGCTCATGAAATATTTTAGAGCTGAACACTAGAAACCGATTGAATTTTTTTATTTTATTTTTTTACTAAAGTTGTTTTTAGATTATTTCATGGCTTTTCCAGTCCTAGTAGTCACAATTTCCAAATTCCCTAAAATTTCCTATCATTTTTCATGATTATTGAAACGGTGTCCTTTGACACAGTGTCTCTCTGGACTGAAAGTTTACTCATTAACCACAAGGTTGGTGTATAAAACTACAGTGGCAAGAAACACGATGGTGTCAAAACTTGTGAATCATTAGGCAATACACATACCTCCATCTAGTCTGGTTATGCACACACTATGTAGATTTAAAGAAAAATGCAGATATCACTACGTGAAACTTTGAGGAGTGGATTCAGATGATTGTCACTTCCATAAACACCCAAACTCTGTGTGTATGTTGCTGCAGGGCCTTGTGGCCATTACTTTACAGGACATATAAGCTGATGATTCACCAATTGACGTAAATGATCATAAAAGATAAACAGCATCAGTAAAAGCTAGCTTTGGAATGTAAGCACTTCATGTGCATTAAAAGCAAGTGTTTCCCTTGACCCTCAGCACACTTGAAAGCTTTAGTCTGACGCATGTTTTGCCACTTTTGCAAGTGGCACACTGACATGCTTATATTTATCAGTCAAGTCAATATAATACAAATGCTCTATTTGCTGCATTTATCAAATATATTACGTATATTACTGTTCTGACGTTTGTTTGATGATTCATGTTTAAGGGAATGTTAAAGGAACAGACTTCTAAATGTCAAATGTGGATGGAGGGCTTGTTTGTTTGTTTCTGTCTCTAAAAGCGTTCCCAGAGCTCAATTTAGTCTTTCGTAACAACTTCGCACAGAGAGGGATGTTTTGATCTGTTTTGGAAGTGGGATAACAGTAAACAAACAGGGATTGAATTAAATTACACATTTCTTCTATGACGCACGGGACCCATTCAGTCTAATTCCGTTAATTCCGTATGGAACCCTTATAAACCAACAACGCCAAACTCCTGCTTTTAAATGTCAAATGTTTAATAACTTGAACAGTAAAAATACAGTGCAAAATCAATTCTAAACTTAGTTTTGTTATTTTTTTTAAATGACGATGTGGTGTTGCACTGAGTAGCCCCACCCACTATAAAATCTCATTGGTCCTACCATCATTACTATTCATGAAATATTATATATCTTCTGATTGGCTGTGATTTGCCCCATTTTGAGCAGTTTTGCATTAAAGAGGTACTTCATCGCTGGCAAAACTGGCTTTCAATAAAACTTGGCTGCCTAAATCGGGGCTACCTGACTAATGATGAACCAACCCTTACAATAACTGTTCTGTTAATAACCCTCTGTCGACCCGACGGTCCAGGTAACATGGAGAATGAGTAAACATTGTTAATTTACATACACTACCGACATACAAAGCATTTTTAAAATTAGCGTTTTTAAAATACAAAGCGTTTTTAAAATTGGCAAAGACAGACAAACCCTGTTGGGACATGGTGCAAAGTGTTAAATTCACATCTTACTCGTCCCAGAGTTCCTCTCCATGGATGTATCTCAGGCTCTTGAGGAAGGAGAGCGAGCTCAGGGTGTGTGATGAACGTATCTTAATGTATCCCGTCACCGTCTTGATGAGTCCCAGGAAGTTCTCCAACTCCGAGGCGATGTTGGCTAGAGAGATGGAAAAGAGTGTCAGTGAGCGGCACGGTGGAAAGTCAGTAACAGAAGCTGCTGAGCCGCAGATACTCACTGCCACGGCGGATGTTGATATGCAGGTTTCCTTTGATAACGGTGCAGCCCTTGAGGGACTGAGCCGCGTCCACAGAGTCAATGACCTTTTCATCACAGATCTTGTCACATGGGCCGTTACAGGCAGTGCAGATCATGCTGCCAGACACAATGGGACAAAAGGACGATCAAAATGTGTCACCGCAAAACCAACACTGATAACCAAATATCTCACTTTCACATTATCACGTGACCTTCAGTTCAGTGAAAGCCAAAGTTTGAATGCAACTGAACTTTTTTCGATCTTTCCAACAGAAGAACATCTGAAACGGCCATATTTGAAACTCCTCTCAGGCATGCAAGTGCAGCTCCCATCTCTTTGAATGGGGAAACATTCTCCAAAACTGTTCGCCAAGCTTACAATTCAATTTCGTATTTGAAATCACCAATGAAATCTGACAACAACTGTCTCATAATGCGCATGCGCAGTCCTAAGCGCGCGTCTCAGAAGACTGACTGTTTCTATAGGAACAGGAGCTTCTAACTGCAGCTGCAGTGACGCAATGACTTTACCAATCGGCTATTGGCTCTTTTCTTTAGAAGACGGGACTTATTCCGCCATATTGCGCGTTGCACTTTCTCCCATTCATAGTAATACGAGTGCACTGTCTTTCTGCATATATCTGTATAGCCTTTGGTTTAACCAGAAAACATTTTTTATGTGGGTTAGTCTGATTGCTTTGTAGGAACACTTTTGTCAGGTTTTTCAGGCACTTATTGTGAGGGAAAATTTGCTGAATTCTTTATTGGATTTTAACACTGGTAGATGAAAGTATAATCAAATTGGTAAGGGACATTAAAACTTTTTACTGTCACTTTGGATCAATTGAATGCATCCTTGCTGAATAAAAGTATTAATTTCTTTCGAAATAACAAGAAAAAAAAAGAAAACCTAATACTACAATTTTTTTTTTAATTTTTTTACAGACCCCAAACTTTTCACTATACACTTACAGGATTATATAATAGAAATAAAATAATAATAATAAAAAAGTTCAAATAATGATATGAATGATTTGTAAAACTTTGTCAGTGCAGGATATTCATGTTACTCAAACTCCAAAAGGATGTTGGAAAGTAAAACAAACTAAAACATTAAAATATAACAGAACACATTTGAGACAAATCAAATATAATCTAAAAACAGAAACAAAAATTCACAAATCACAGATATGCTTTGATTTACTCATTTTCGCTAAAAAATATAACCATTTATCAAATGCACACTTTTTTAAAATAAAACTTTTAATGCACAGAAAATCTTCGTACCTCCGGTTCTCATCACGCGTGAAGCCGGGTGGGCAGTCAGACATACACTCTCCTCCGTGGATCACGAAACGGTCATAATCAGGCAGGTGGACCTTGGAGCAGAAGTCCATGGTGATGCAACGCCAACCCTCGAACTTGTACGTGTTGTGCGGACAGTCCTCCACGCACCGTCCCTCGTAGTAGTAGTGCTGGCAGGCGGCACAGGCGCTGTCGCTGTCGGGCACGGTGCAGCTGCCCAGACACTGGGGGTGGCAGCACTCGCCCGAATCAGTACACGCCCGCTGCCCACACATCTTCGGACAAACTGGAGGGAAACGAAGGGTGGAAGATGTTGATATGAATATTTTCTGGATTTGTGTCAAGAAAACTACATTCATTTAAAAACTTGTAATGTATTTGTGCAGAAAACAGTTTATGAATCCATCAAGTTCAAAAACACCCTCAGACCATTAAGTTTGATTTTACAACATTAGAGATAAACTGCTCCATAGTCTCTTATAATATCAGAAGGTGTCTATCATTTACTTTTGTTAGATATTATTGTCATTCTCACAAAGAAATGTCATATTCGACCACAAAAATGAGTAATGACTTTAAAATTAAAGAACGGTGATTAAATTGTATTATATTAATCATATAGTAGTACAATAAATACTACCATAATGTAAAAAACAATACACAATATACCTTGAAATATAATACATATTTACATTACAGTACCTAGAATTTGGTTGGAAAAAATGTAGAAATAGTCTAAAATAATTTTTATAAATAGTTTTTCTTTGCAGTGAGCTACACATTTTTTTTCAGAGACTAATAAAAATGAGGAAAGAGATACGCAGAGAGTAATGGGTAAAATTAGACTTATCTGTTTTGCATATTTCTTTCAGATCCTCACCTTATTTGAACTAGCTTACAACATTCAGGAAGTCAAGTCATGCAAGATCAAAAAAAGTTAATTTCATAACCCGGCTGTGAGGCAAAAAGCCTGGCTTAAGCCCAAGCGGTTTGCAGCTCTGGGTCAGGGACATGTGATCGCACGTCCTCTCTCCATTACTGTCTGTTTCTTCTTGACCTCTGTCTTTCAAGCTTGACTGATAAAGGTTACTGCAAACAGCCTCAAGGATACAATGCTGTACAGTTCACAAACAAGTACAGGCACATACTTCCCTTTTGCCAAAAAAACTATCAAAACAAATGACCAAATCACCATTAAATGCATTGGCATGTTGAGACAGACTACATTATTATCCAGTGTTAACTTGAGGCAAAACACAATAGTACAATAAAAAAAATAAAAAAAGTTAAGGAAGTACCTTATGCAAAAAATAAAATAAAATAAAAATATATAAAAAATAAATAAACAACATACATTTTATATGCAACATTGTTTATTTTGTGAAATCATTTAATTATGCTAATTGATTCAACTGAAGTTTTGGAAAGCACACTGATTGTCAACAATGCATTCTCATTTAAATTTCTTATTTTTCATAATTTTTTGTTTTGTTTGAAATTCTAACCGAGGCTGCAAATGATCTAGAAGCCAATATACAGAGCATCTGGTTGCATGACATTACATGTAACTTAATTATTCTGTATTATAGGCTACCTTCCAAATAAACTAATAACTAACTAAATATTAAGACATTAAGACATTAATAGATGATTCCATGGGGAATGAATAAATACATTTTTGGGGAAAAAATTATAATAAACACCTCTGGAAAATAATTTCAGAGGGGCAAATATAGAAATATTAGGGATTATAAACTAAAATAAATAAATAAAATAAATAAATAAGTAAGAAAAAATAATCCATCACATTTGTTAATAAATGTTCATGAAAAAATAACAGGGGAAAAATATTACCCTTCCAGACAAACTAGACTAAATTGGTAACACTTTAAGGTTTCATTAGTTAGCATGAACTAAGAATTAACAATATTTCTACAGCATTTATTAATCTTAATGTTAATTTCAACATTTACTGATACATTTTTGAAAGTCAAATGTTGTATTTCTGCACTGTGAACTAACATGAACAGCTGGATTTTAACATTAATGTTAGATAATACATTAAGTAATGTTAACACATGATACTTTATTGTAAAGCGTTACCACTAAATCCAACATAAAAGTTAATAAATCCCCCAGAAAAAATATTTCAGGATGGAAATATTACCACTTAATGGGAAAAAAAAAAAGTACATTTGTGATCTTGCAAGACACACAGTCACGCATATACAGTGTGTTTTCCTGTAGTCATCTCTCTTTTCCCCTATTCTCATATGGCATATACAGGCGATACATTCAGTGTTAACTCCAGGCCCACTTTACAAACAAATCCAGTCCGCATATTCCATCCGACCGAGACTATGTATAATTCGACCAGAGTCCTCTGCTATCATTCTAAATAAGAGCGCATTGTAACAGGGGAGAGGAAAAACTGATTCAGGTCAGAGCACCAGCAAGGAAAACACCAGCTTTAGTACAAGAATGGCCTACATTTAGAACAGAGAAACTCAGCTGCCCGATCTTTCCTTACGCGCTCTTTCTACAGCCTGGAACGCAGGAAACTCGCTGTACAAATGACTATGGGTAGACATCTCACATATCTCACAAAAGCCACAGAAAGACTATTTGGTTTCATTTTTAAATGTTGGCCTTTCCACGGCGGCAAAGGTCTGATGGTTTTTAGGGAGGGTCTCTGAGAGCGTATGAATTCAGATAACCTTACAGAGAGAATAGGGAGAAAAACAGGGAAACATTCAAGCTGTAATTTACATGCAACAGTTGTCCTGGAGGACGCTATAACAAATAAGAGTTAAATCATAACGCTTTGGTGTAAATGTATGTTAAGAACACTAGCCTGAGGTTTAATGTGTATCTGAGAGAGTTATTGTTCATCACGAGCCGCGTTCAAAGAGCAAATTCTTGACAAACGAGTCAGCCGTTCAGTTTAGGACACCTATAGTTAAAACATAAATATCTGTTTTGCATACAGTTCCTGCAAAGCACCATTATAGCTGTCATCAGGTCGGAACGAAGACAACCCAGCTAATTTGGTCTGACTGAGATATCCCGTCTTCAGCTGATGACACTTATGGTGGAGTATTCACAAGGCCACCATGCTGGAATCTCTGTTAGTCTAAACACGGAAAAAAACAAACCAGAACCAGACACCCTTGACTCAAAGCCTTTGTCAGGGAAGATAGAGAGGGCGTTTCTACATCCTTAACAAGTTTAGGCTCAGAAATCATCTTTAAATAGAATAGCTAACACTATTTTGATAGATAGATAATGTACACTTATTCTCAAGGGCACAATGTGATCATTCATGGATTGGCTCTTTTTTTGATAGGCTCAAACCTACAGCGTTTCATTGGCTAAATTAGTTGTTTACCAGTAAACCACAACATTGTACATAAATATGAAATGATAATGTGAAAAAACATTTTCTACTTAAAAGTTGGTAAGATTTTTTTCATGTTTTTGAAAGAAATCTCATATGCTAATGTGACCATTTATTTGACCAAAAATACAGTAAAAACTGGAATATTATTACATTTAAATATCAGCCATTACTCAGTCTTCAGTGTCACATGATCCTTCAGAAATAATTCTAATATGCTTCTCAAGAAACATTTCTTATTATTATCATCATCATTGTTGAAGACAGTTGTGCTGCTTAATATTTTATGGATTTTTTTTTTTCTTTTCAGGATTCTTTGATGAATAGGAAGTTCCAAAGAACAATTTGGAACTTTCTTCCAATTCTTTAAAATGGAAATCTTTGTAAATTGTATATAAATGTATTTACGGCTACTTTTGATGCATGCATGCTGAATAAAAGTATTAATTTCTTAAAATAAAATAAAAATCTTACTGACCCAAAACATTTGAATAGCAATGTATAGTCAATCAATGGCCCTTTTTAATGTTTCAAAACATCATTACTGTAGCATAGAGGAAAGCGATGAAGACTACATTTTTACTCTTGGACCGTGTGGATTCTGAAAACCCCTCGTGTGCTACAGGTGAATGATAATGAACACCTGGCTAAGGAAATCTTGGATGTTCTCTCTCCTTCCGGGAGCTGATTAACTATTAGATTACTTTTGTTTTCATACACAACAACATATCCAACATGAACACCTGGGCCCTCAGGAAACAAGCTAGTCTCACATTTGTTCTCTCCCTTTTTATGATTATTAATAGCTGGAGGAAAATCAATTGAAGTAATGAGAAGTATTTTAGGTTAGGACCTAAGTATTGAACATGACGAAATTGCAGAGAAAAACATTTAACAAAATGTTGCATTGAAAATATTAACAATTAACAACTACAAGTATATTTATTTTATACAACGCCACATAAGTGTCACAGAGAAGTTCCCAAAGACACATTATTTTTAGCTTTTAGTATCTGAAAAAAAAAAGCATGCTTTTAAAATACTTAGGTCTGGATTTGTCTCGTCTGAATCTGAGAACCGAAGTGTTCATTTGCATTGTTCGTTTCTTTGCATCCAGCTGCAGGGACGTTCAGCAAGCAGTGATTCCTACTGGTCAACAACGTTGATTTGCAGTTGTGGGACCAGCCAGCTGTGCAGTTTTCCATGTCAACAACACATGGCTTTTTGTATATATTCAAAGGAAAATTGGAATACATGACTAAACAGATCGCGATAAATGTTTTCGGAACATTTAAAAACAATCAGGACTCAGGAGTAAAAAAAAAAGAAGAAGAAAATAAATAAAGTTCTATTTGTCTATAATATAAAATAAAATCCATTTACATAAGACGCCTTGTAATGAAGCAAAACCACCCCTAAATGCTTGGCACTTCGTATTGACATTGTAATGTAGCTAATTTCCACAAGAACAAATAGTAATGCTGACATTACAACCGATCAAAGATTCACAGCTTTTTATAGCAACCACACTATTGTAATTAAACCTTTTCTTGAGCTAGCCCTGCTAAAGCCATCCACACTGCGTTCACCACAGAAACGCAGACATCCATCTAACCCCGTCGGGCCAAACCATAATCTACATTGTTTTGCCTGCCCATTATTAAATGGATAGTTCTGACAAAAATGAAAATTCTGACACAATTTACTCACCCTCATCTCGTTCCGAATCTGTATAGGTATAACTAAACTAAACTAAACTGATTCCAATAATTGCTTTTGAAAAAATAATAATTTGGGAAATAAATACAGGGCACAAAACTTAATTAAATTTAACTAAAATAAAATGGGCTGGAAAAACAACAACCGGTTGGTTGCATTCCTGTTCAGATTTGCATATCATGTAGTTACTTGCATCAAAGCAAACCTGTCTGAATTTCATTCAACAGTGGCACATAAAAAAATGTTTAGCAGAATGTTCATACTGAAAAGAAACACCATAAAAAGTAATACACGTACAACTTTTGCACTTCATTCTGAGTCTGAAGCTATATGATAGCTTTGTGTGATGAAAATTTTTAGATGTTACTTTCTGATTTTCAGGGAATAACTTTACCTAATATTTTAGGCGTCTCGGAATTCAAAAGGCATTCGGAAAGACATGAGGAATTGTCATTTTTGGCTGAACTATTCCTTTAATGAATAACTATTAAAGGTGTGTGTGTGTGTGTGTGTGGGGGGGGGGAATGCCAAGCCCTGTTAAATTAAGCCGACTCTCACAGAAGACCCCCTCAGAGAGTCCCTGTATTCACCATCATGGCGCTGACAGTCGAGGCACAGAAAGGATGCCTCAGGCTTTTTTATTTTTAGTCAACATCGTCACCTCAGCCCCTCTTCCTTATTAATTCAGGAAACTCTCCAAGTTCATCTGAGGTCTTTTCATCACCGCTGATCTTGGCTGCCACAAACCAGCATGTCTGAGAAAAACAGGTTGCATGCGCTGGCACAGTGTGTTCCCTCTCGCTCTCCATCAGAGTGAGAGTGTGCGAGAGGACACCAGCAGATAACGTGCAAAGAATAAGGTGTAACATCCACCCCGAAAAATCTTCCTTTCGTCCCCCGGTGGGATGGAGACCAATAGGAACGTATGGCTCCCAGTGCTCATGAATATTTCTGTATTATTAAGTCTCAAAGACATCTAATCTAATACCTCAAGGTCACATCTAGTCTTATGTGTGGTAGTGATGAAAATTTGTGGAGGATGAAATTATGTTCCTTCCTCGAGAACGTCGCTGATGTGCGTAGGTGCAGTTATATTTTAAAATGCGTGATTTAGCATAAACCCAAGTTTTACTGTAACAAATCTATCGAGATATGTCTCAGAGTCAGTCTAAAGTCAGAAACGCACATCATGCATGCGAATGCGAAGCAGTAACCAACCGTGATTGAATTCCCTTCAAACGTCTGTGCCATTAAACCAAGGCTGCATTCGAAATCGCACACTTCCCTACAATATAGGTGAAAAACAGTATGTGACAAAAGAAGCGTGTCCGAATTCACTAACTCAATATTATTACATTTATAACGCATTACATTTATCACTAAACAGTAGGCAAAAAGTACCCGGACGACCTACTACTTCCGGTGAGATTCTGAAGTGTGCATACGATGGACACATGATGATGACAACAACATGGCGAATGTAGTGCGTCCGGATTACATTTATACTACACACTTTTTTAATGGTCGTAAATTACTTATTCAAAATACTCAAGAGAGTATGCGATTTCGGATGCAGCTCAAATATGTAGCTAACAAGTGTGCCACACATGTCCTGACAAGTGAAGCCAAAATATTTTGATGAGCCCCTGGTGTCTGACTGAAGTATAAGTCATAAACCCCGCCATCTACGTGTAAATAACTGGGACGGGTCATGGGAGCCAAAAAAAAAAAAAAAAAAAAAATCGAATTACACCAACTATTTCCCAACATTTACCAATTTGGTGACTGGCTCTTTTATTTAAGGTGGGACTTATTCAGACATATCTCTTTTTACATTCAATGATAGCTAGCTATAAACACGTTGACACTGCCACGTTGCAAATGGCAGTAATAGCCCTAAAGTCGGAAACTGACCACAGAAGACAATTTGCTGCAATTTATAATCCAAAGCGACTTAATGCAATTAACTTCAATCATACAAAATATGCATAAAGCGCACACATTTAGATTCGTGCCAAATGAGAGGAATGTGTGCCAAAGTTTATTTCTCATAGTTTTTTTTTTTTCAGTTTCACTTTAAATAAATTTAAAATAAATGTTGTTTATAACGAATATCACTATAATTTACGTTTGTTCTGTTGTGAATAGTGTTCATTTAAATGATTTGTTGTGGACTGAGAGAAAGAAAATACATGTTTATAGTGTTCATAAACATTTTGTTTTATTTACTGATATTTTACATTATCTCTGAATATAATATGTAATATTCATGCATAAATATTAATAATTCTGGTTAATAAAACCCATTCAATGCAACACAAAAAAAAAAAAAACATTACAGAAACCGATACCACAGCATCATCTGTTATCTATTACCAAGGATGAATGTGGTTACTTATTTGTTAAGCTAGAAATTGTGACACCTCTCATGTTTCTCCAATATAAGAAACAAATCCAGATCATAACGTTCATTAAGCACTAGCAGTGACGTAAAAGGGCTCGAGCTGGACAGCACATCACTGCTCTAGCTGTGACACCTGTTCAAGAGTGACACCTGATAGAGTTTCACTATCATATAAGATGGCAAATATCACTTGCAATACGCTTGGGCACGATAAAAACAAAATTCAGGCCTGAGTCAATGACTTGAGACAGGCCTGAGTCAAGTTCTGCAGAAGAAAAAGGGGTTACACTTTAGACATCCTACTAACTATAAGTAACTTTTCAACTACATCTCAACTATCAGTCATTAGAGTACTAGTAGACTGTAGACTTTAAGCCTAAAACTGGGTTAGTAGAATAAGCTGACATGTACTTAGTGTCAGTAGAATGTCTGTGGGAGACCATCAAAACAAAGTGTTAGCAGACATTAAGCAGACAGTATACTTACACTACATTTATTTCTAAATTATGACTATTTTGGATGTAAAAATCATACTAACATTATAATTGCACCTCGGGGAAACATTACAAAATAAAAAAATGCAGTTCATGACCCCTTTAACCCATCCCAGTTAGTGCACACACATTAGAAGAAGTGAGAAGTGAGTCGTGGGTATTGAGGGTGGAAGAGCACGCTGTTCATTAACTCGCCCACCTAAATTTTCCTGCCGGTATTGAGAATCGAATCCGCAACCTTCAGGTTACAAAAACATGTCAATATGACGTGAATGCTGTGAGCGGATGATATGATGGCATTATAACAGAACAACAATAAAGAGGGACGGCTGAAGCTACCAATGACCAGACTATGTCTGCGCTGGATAAACAAATAAACACACAAATGAAACAAAAATCAATTAGACTTTAATAGGAGACACCGTCCAATGTTCTCGCCTGTCGGTGACTAACACTGACATTTTCTCTAACGTCCTTATTAGTCTCCCGCTCAAATCTGGCGAAACTAGTAAAAGCCGTTTTACCTGACAATATTAGAGTGTCTCATACCTGTCTGGTCTCACATAATAGGACCCGCACCCCGTAAAACCGCTTTAATAAGCCCAAAATCTTCACATTTACTGTACTCAATCCCAGCTTGCAGATGGAGGGCTGAACAGTTATTACAAATCAGACAGTTGGCTAGGTAACAGTCTACCATAACATTGCCTAACAATTTCCAGATTTTTAGACCTAAATACATGAAGTGTTCAGGGGCCATTTTCCCCATGTGCCTTGCAAAAGAGTGGCTGTTTTTGACTTCTTCATGAATAGTATTTAGCCTGTTCTCTTCACTAAGATTGACTCAATAAGAGCGACTAGCGCTAATAACAGAGTCCTCATCCAGACAGCCCGAGGGACTAATGTTGATGGTTCAACGCCTGTGATCCAACACAAAAAAATAGGGAAAAAAACAACGTAAACATTGTGAACTTTTAAAATCCTCTAAAGACAGTGCTGCACGCGTAATAAAAACAGCCCTCAAAGCAGGGCTGCAGCCCAACGGCGATGTAGACATAAATTAAGGACAGCATCTGAATGACAGGAATAAGTAACTCTTTTGAAAGCGTATTCCCGTCACAGGTCTGCGGTTTGAATCTGGAAAGGCTGGTGGGGTGTACAGGGCTCACTGCGCTCGTGGGCGTTTGAGGTCTTGCGATGTTTCGGATGGCATGGTGCAGGATATGCCCGGCTAGCTGGCACAAGAGACCCGGCTTGGCTTGTACAGTCACCTCTGCTTTGTTTCCTCCTGTCTTCGTGCTCTACGGAGGCCAAAGGTGCTGGGCAGCACAGGCCATCCTGCGGTGGCAGGCTTTTTTACTCACCGAGCCTATAAGCTTACAGCACTTCCAGTGTCTTTGCTGCCTCTCCTAGTTACAATCTGCGTTTTAAATACCAGACATTAAATATCTGTTACAAATTCAGCCCCACAATATGATTGTCTTATACAAGATGCTTTGTATATAAAACGTATTTTATATATTATAGCATATTTAAATAATATAATATAATATAATATAATATAATATAATATAATATAATATAAGACCCGAGCTGACAAAATGAGTCGGCATGCGCACAGGCTAATTACGAGCTACAGGCACAAAAAGTTAATTTTGGTTGAATTTGAGGTTTTCACAAAAATAAGTTCATTAGTACCCCATCTAGTGATCCCAATGCTCCAAATAGCAATTAAACATCTAAAAGTATCTTTTTTTGTACATTTTCTGAGAGGAGTACCTATCCTTTGTCCATGAAAAATGTTGTTTTTCTCTACTCGCTTCTTGACGACTGGTGCTTGCCCTCAGCACAACTTTGGTATCGTTGTAAAGCGCAGCATTCCAACTTTGAGAATACTCACAGCAAATTCTCGATGACATGAGTCCGAACCAATAAAATGTCATTTTCAAACTAATGCTGATGTAAACAAAACGATCTTACTCGCGCTGACTGACACATCCGAAGTGTGCGCATAAAGACTCTCAAACAGCGCGCAATCCCGATATACACAGAATTACAGTACTTCAAAATACGGTATCTGTCTTGGTGAGTTTTCAAACAAGCATTATTTGTTATGTCTTAAATGAAGGTTTGGTTAACTGTTGGGGAAAAAACATCTGATGTGTAACATTATATTAGATCCGTGCGGTACAGTAGGTCTTAATATATAGGTGGTCTGTCTAAATGTTAATCAAACAATTGTGGTATCATGGGGAAAAAAAAGTTGAATATGTATTTATTCTATAGATATGGGTTTTGACTTGGTGTGTGCCAAATTTGGTGTTATTACCAGGGATTTTAAGGTTTGGTTGCTAGGTGATTTTGTTTTGGAACCTTCAGAAAACTTCTACTCAATTCTTCTCTAAATTGACTTTGCTGACTCTATCGACTTGAAACAGGTGTAGCGCATTCATTTCTACGCTGATTCCAACAAATCCTACATCATTTAGAAGGGTTTTTTAGAATTAGAATGTGAAAATAACGATAACTCATTTTTGAAAATTTGCTCATTGCGACATTTTGCCAGTGCGGGTCACATATAATAAATATAATCTAATATAATATAGGAAAAATATATCAAATATAGAAACGGGGATAAGACTGGTGCTCTGGCGTAAGGCTAGTTTTCTCAATAAACACACACGGTCAGTTGGCGGTGGGCCCTTTGGAAGGGGCACAACACAAAAACATGAAATCCCATCTAGTGGTGTCATCAGTGAAAGGTGAGAGAGCAGGGCACTGCTCCAGATGGGTGGGGACGGGAGGGTGTCAAGCCTCTGGAGGAACAAACCAAAAGAGGCCAGACACCCTATAACAGGGACACTCCTAATATTTCATACTGTAACTGTATTGAGAGGGGATATCAATCAATTTCAGCTTCACGTAGCATGCAACTAATTTAAACAATTAAACAAAGCGTATTTAGGCTTACTGAGTTTAACCTTCTTGTGCTAATATTTCTCTAGCATCTATTTCAAGTAACACCAAATAAAAGCCGTAAACGTGTTTGATGGAAATGTGGATGATCCACAGTCCACAGGGATTACTCTCTAAATAAACTTCTACTATATCCATCTTATATTGAGCTGGTCATTCCCAGAAACACTAGCACATGTGGATGTAAAATTCAGTAACTGGCACTATTTCAAGCAAGTCAATTCTTATTATAGCCTAAACCATGGGCACATTTGACCATGACAGCCTACCAATAAGAAACTAATTGTGTAGCATTTGTAAATGGAGATCTGCTGACAGTTTCATTGTCAAACCAATTAATTCAGTCCAGTTTAGATTTGATTCATTACACACATTTCATCTAAATTAAAATACATTAGCCAATTAATTAATCTTTTTTTGTTTAAAAAAATATTGGAAATTTTAAACAAATAAAAATGAAACATGCTAAATTAAAAAAGACTCACTGATTACAGTGAAAAAAATATACTAAGTAGATCTTTTTTTTTATAATAATAAAAAAACAACTTGTTCACATACAGAATACATTTAGTAGATCTATCATCGGTCAAGGGTCTTTAATTTCTATATTTTTATAGCTTTTCAGATTGATTACAATGAAAAACCATGCAGAATATATATAATTTTTTTTTTAAATAATTATTATAATAATAATAATAATAATAATAATAATAATAATTATTATTATTATTATTATTATTATTATTCAAAAATAAAGGGAAAATAAACAAATAAAATATAAGCAATAAAAATAAACATAAAATTCAGATACATTTAAAACAATTATTGTTTGCCTAAATAGTATTATAATAGTATAGCATTTAATATCAGCAAATGACCGGTTATCAGACCATAAAAAAAAAACATGAAAATATTTAACAGCTTATAAGCATCAGCTAGAATAACGAAAATAATTACAAGCAATAGGACAAACAACTACAATAGAACAAAGAACCTACCTGAAAAACTTTAGGCACTAGAAATAAAAAACTACAATAGAACAAAGCAGGTTTATTAGGCTGCCGTCACTTTAAGAGTGAATGCATTGATCTAATATACTGATAGACATGCGTGTTCTTTCTCAACCATTATGTTCACTTCAGACATAAACGAATGTGTTTATGAGGATACTCGCAAAGGCGGGCATTTTGATATAAGTGTGTTTATTTGACTGTTCAAGCCCAGTAAGGTGTTAAAAAGAACTCTAGGCACTAAGTTTACTAACGAACCGTATGAGCAGCGGCTTTATGTGTGCGCATGCTCAAAAACAGTCTCTCAGATAGTTCGCGTATATACTGAAATGAGTCCTCTTTCGCTGCTTACTGCGCTTGAATGGTTTAAAATCCTTTTTTTTTTAAACCACAAGGCTTAAAAACGCATTAAAATGATAAGCTTTTAAGACGGCACAGAACGGCAAAAAAATTGTCAAGAATCTCTACTGGTTGGCAAATTTCTACCGGTTAATTATGTCTACCGGTATATCTATCCTAGTCCACTGCAAAGATAAATCCGGATACTGATTCATGACCTAATGGCCAACCTAATGAACAATGCCAGTAAGCTAAACCTATCAAACTTAATCCATTCTTTCCACTTGGTCAGATGAAGCAAAGTCGTAATCAGATGTACTAGATAAGAGTCTTATTCTGTATTTCCACCTTATCACAAGGTGGTGGGGTAGTGACGCACTTCACTAGCTTGCTTGCTCAGCACCAGCGATGGGAGTTTAGGAGGTGCCACACGCGCCACAGCCGTGTGGAGAACGGGAATAACAACGAAGGATGTAGCGGCAGCCGGTAAACAGCAGCAGGCTTAGGCAGGTCTGAATCATAGGGATTGATCCCTGTACCAGACAGGTGTCCTGTCCCTGCCCTCACAGGGTGTGTGCTCACTGAGTCAGGCAGTCTGCTACGGGCCAGGAGGATTAGCATGGCCGGGTAGATTATGAGGGAGTGAAATGCTGTCCGCGGTGGGAGGGGTGGTCGACAGGGGTTGACTGCGGTAGACAAGACAATGCTTACTCTATTCCACCAAGTTTTGAGAGCAACGGTGTGACGCTGGGCCTCCGCATGGCCACATTAAGCGATAGCCAACTGACAAAGGTGTGTGGAACAGGCGCTTACTGTACTTAGCCAGACACGGGATAGAACGCATTCGAGTAGAAAACAGCACGCTGATGTGTGTGTGTAATGCTGTAAATAAAAACAAGAAGAATGAAATCGTCCCAGCTGTTACAGCAAAAACTGGTTTAAACGGATCAGTAGTACAACTGTCTTGAATGTTAGTGTTGTGTTGTTTTTCACTGTTGTCAGATGCCATATCACCCTGTATCCCAAGACTGGTTGCCCACTGAAGCTAAGCAGGGCTGAGCCTGGTTAGAATGTGGATGGGAGACCTCCTGAGAAAACTAGGTTGCTGCTGGAAGAGGTCTTAGTGAGGCCAGCAGGGGGCGCTCACCCTGTGGTCTGTATGGGTCCTAACACCCCAGTATAGTGACGGGGACACTATACTGTCAAAAGAGCACTGTCCTTCGGATGAGATGTAAAACCGAGGTCCTGACTCTCTGTGGTCATTAAAAAAAAAATCCCAGGATGTCCTTCGAAAAAGAGTAGGGGTTTAACCTAAATTTGGCATCCTGGCCAAATTTGCCCCTTGGCCTCTATCCATCATGGCCTCCTAATCATCCCAATGTACTGATTGGCTTCATCACGGTCTCCTCTCCACCAGTAAGCTGGTGTGTGGTGGGAGTTCTGGCGCAATATGGCTGCCGTCACATCTGCACATTGGTGGTGGTTGAGGAGATTCCCCCTTCCATGTAAAGTGCTTTGAGTACCCAGAAAAGCGCTAGGCTATATAAATGTGACAAATTATTATAACTGACAAATAAAACCAAAACGTCAGTAGAAGGTATAAACAACTTGTGATATGTACCACAAATTATCAGCTAAAACCCAGAGAAAGATTTAAATAAATTAACGTTAAAATACAAAATAAAACCACAAATACCAAAATATTGGTTTTAAAGAAGTAATTTTGAGCCCAAATTGAATGTGACAAAAAAATAAAACGGCAAGAAAACTTTTTTCAATTGGCCTTGCAGGCTTCACGCAATGACTTCAGCATACAGTACAGCAGAGCAGTCCGATTCAAGAACAAATGACACTTTTAAACTGATTCACAAACAACAAATGACTCTTTGTTGCCCCTCATAGTCGACAAGAAGAGACTAACATTTTATTAGTCGGTTAGTCGAAGAAAAAAAAAAGTATGTCGGGCAGGAAATCCAAACATTCGCCTATCATCCATCGACCTCAAATGGCTTATCATCTGAAACATCTAAGTTGTAGCAACTTTACTTGGTCGCTCCCTCCAACGTTTACCTACATAAATGTGCACTATTATTAGGCGCATATCAAAGTGTTTGTGGAAGCTAGAGTATAGCGCGCATGACATGGAGTCGCCGGCATGATCACTTGCATTTTTTCCTGATAACAACTTAAAATACTCTGTCATTTTTGGTCATGCAGATAAGAGTAATATATCATTCGAAACTGTTATTTGTGCAAACTCACAATAATAACAACAAAACATTGTGCTTTTGTAAAAAAAAGAAAAAAAGAAATGAAGAATAAAGGAATAATTAATAAATAATTAAAATGACTCCTTGCATATATATAATATAATATAATATAATATATATAATATCTGCATCGATACTCAACCTATAGACAGTTCTTAGAAGAACCTCCTTAGCACTTGACTAGGCAGCAGTGCACACTCTCAAGATGTGTCAGGGAGAAATACCCTGATGTCCGAGGTTTGATACTTAACACACTCAGCAGGGTGTGAACATGGCGCTTTAATTTCCCAGACGATTGATTTGTTTTCGTCCTCAGCCTGTCTCCGGCCGCTCTTGGGGGATTGGTTGTTTGCGAGGCTTCTGCGGCCTCGTGCTGACGTTCCACAACTGGAATCTATACCTCTCCCTGTCCAAAGTTTCCGCTCTCACCCTTATGCTATAACGCATGCTGGCAAAGCAAAAAAAATGACAGCGTTCACATTTCCTAGAACAGCCATCCCCACCTACAGTCACAGACAAAGAAAAGCGCATACTAGCGTCAGCAATCCTATAGACCGCAAAGCTTATCTAATCAACAAATAAGCTCTTCACGCTGACTTCCAAAAAAGGAAATAACCAAAAACTCAGCGACTACTTGTTGAGACATGAGTACAATGGATCGACGGACTTCTGGGACCACAAATCCGCCGTCGTTTCATTCATGTTTCGGAGTGAATAAATCTAGGAGCTCCTGGGGCCCACCGGTAACACATTTAAATGCATACCTAGGCTTTATAACATCATGCCTTTGTTGACTCTGTTGAAAGACATGCTTGAGGGAAAACAGAACACCTTACACTGCCAGAAAAAAAGAGAAGGCGTTCCGCTCTTAGATCGGCTAACCTTTCCAAGACAAAAGGGGAATAGAAGGAGTTCTCTATCAGTTTTGGATGTTCTCCCAGAGGTGAACAGTATAATACAAAGAACAGAAGAAATCTAAGGTGTCCTACTATATTTCACCTACTCACACTACACACACACAATCCTCTACTATCTGATACCTACATCTCTCTTAACTGTGGGAACTCACCTGTGCAAGCACTTTCTACTTGCTGCGTTATACTAATGGTCCCGATTTCCGACAGACCTGCGACAAAACGTCGCTAGTAAACGTACTTTGAGATCAGTTTGGTCAATAATAAACTAAAAGTCTTGGGAAAACCTTGAAGGAATATTTCTGGTTTCAGTTCAAGCTTATTTGACATTTGTAAACATCAATATACTGTTTCAGTAGAATTACAAGTAGTTTCAATAGAAGCAACAAGATGTAAATAAGATTTTAGTATGGAAAGTGTAGCTATGTCCAATTTTACAATTTAGTTGCAATGACAACATAACGTCTAAAAAACGTAAAAATAGGAATTTTGGAGCTCACATAATTGTACACATTTTAACAGATTTTAGAAGTCTTTATAAAATTTTACACTTCACATTTCTTCTTTGAAACCTTCCAAAAATGACCATATAAATAATACTGTATATATACTGTATATGTATAATATTTATAGCTCAAATAATAATGTTAAAAAGTTAACAGAAAAGTATATGTAAGTGCTTTTATAAAATTATAATGTAGCCTACACATTTCTGCTTTTAATCCATAAAAAATGACCATAAAAATGAGAACAATTTTACAGTTATTTTTTGATAATCAATAAAAATGGAAAAAATCCTGTTGTATGAGCTTAAATTTGTATTGAGCCCAGAATATTCCTTTAATGATTAATACATTACCTGAGCTAAACATGCATGGCTGGGGAAGAAAACACTCTAAAGTTTAGATATCACAAAGCAAACCAATAAAACATGTTAAAAAAAAAAACAAAAAAAAACTCTTGCTCATCTAGGTGCAAGAAAAGGTCAATTCTCTACATTTTCACAGAGCTTTGCTTATGTCTAAACTCACATTATAATCAGGTTAAGGAGGAAAAACAGCATTAAAGTAGAAGTCCTTCAACTTCAAAGTTTCTGAAAGTCTGGCGACGAGCACAAGGCCTCAGTGACATCTGTGTCTGTGTCTATCTTCAGTGTCTGCCACAATCCCCGCTAACAAAAAGATTGCCAGACATGACAGCAGGTGGCTTCACTAGGGCACTGCTGCAGAAATAATACAGCAGGACTAACAGGCACCGACTGAACCTGTCTCTTTCACACGACTCGGTTTCTTTATCGCTGGAGGGAATTGGCAGAATAGACGTGACACAGTAATGTGAGAGTGAGTAGATAAGATCAGAACTAAAGGCCAGTGCAATACTTCAGTGACCTCTATTTCCACATTTCCACACAAAGCGCTTAGTCAAAACCACATTGAACTATTGCTTATAGGACAACAAACGTCACGGTGATTCTTCATATATCCCTGCTGGGGTTGTACTTTCAAAGCCAGACAAATTTGACTAATGCAAAGTGCAAGACAAATTAACATCCTGAAATTATCCCAACATCCTTAAAAAAAACAAAAAAACACTGGCTTATGTCTTCACTCAGCTGTAAGACTGATTAATCAGTAATATGGGTTGTTATTCATCTCAGTGTTAAGGAAAACTAAATGAAAATATTTTAGTTAACTGAAATAAAAAAAATGAAAACTGAACTAAAACAGATAATAATTGTTGTTTTTTTATTAAATAGTTTTTAATCAAATTTTTAGCTTGTGATTGTGATGCATGGTACATTATAATAAAAAAAATCATGAAAATGGCACAAAATAGCAATAACATTAGACCATTTGAACCATATATATATATAACTGAAAGTTTGGGATCGGTAAGCCTTTTTATTTATTAATTTTTATTCAGCAGGGATGTATTAAATTGATCAAAAGTGACAGTAAAGACATTTATAATGCTACAAAAGCTATCTATTTCAGATAAATGTTCTTTTGAATTCATCAAAGAATCTTGAAAAAAGTTTTACACAACTGTTTTCAACATTGATAATAATAAGAAATGTTTTTTGAGCAGCGAATCCTGCACATCCTCTGAGAAAAGCCACTTAGCTTTAGCGTTAGCATTCAAATGAACGATATCTGGCCTCAATCAGGGGCGTAATGAAGCAAGTGTCAAGGAGCAACAGCTGGAAAACGAAAACCATTTACAGAGTTAGAAATATAAAGCTAAACAGAACATATTCTCATCATGAATAAGCTGGAAATTGTGAGTCTCATAACCGGCCTATCTGAGAACGCTTGAGAGCTCTGTTCAATAGCGCATGATGGCTCATCTGAAAATCTTCCTACTGCACAAAATGACTCAATGAAGACCAGATCACTGGGGTGAGTGTTAGGAATGGATGTCGTCATCCCTCAAAAGAGGTCTGATAAAAGACATGCATCACCACCCGCCGCCGTCATTAATAATCACATATTTGGCATGTGGACAGATCGGAGCAGTGGGACACACTGACGCGGGATTCACGACGCGAACTACAGTAGAAGCACATGCTGTCACCACAGGGACAGATGCAACAGGGTGAGCAGACGGAGCACTTCCTGTTAAATACTATGCTGATGCCAGCCAAATATGAGGACTTTGCAGATCATTTACTTTAATCTTAATTTAAGTTTACTCTCTGAATGCAGTTGCTAAAATGTGGAAAACATTTCACAATATATATACACAAGATATATACATAACATAATTATGTATAAGATATAAACATAAACTAGGGGTGGGCGATAAACAGGTAGAGATTTTGAACTATCGTCTCTATAGAGGTTACGTGCTGCGCAGTCACAAAGTATTATCATTTGCATGTGTTTTTACAGTGGTCCTATAATGCCCTTTTCACAAGATGTAAAATAAGTCTCTGAAGTCACTCCCCAGAGTGTTTATGTGAAGTTTTAGCTCAAAATACCCCACAGATATTTTTTATAGCATGTTAAAATTGTCACTTTTTGAGGGTGAGCAAAAACGTGCTGTTTTTGTGTGTCCCTTTAAATGCAAATGAGCTGCAGCTCCCGGCACAGAGGGCGGAGCTTCAAGAGCTCTTGTGTGTTTGCAGCTCCGATTACCTCACACAGACACACTGAAAATTTCAAAAACTTTTAGCCTTTTATGTTCAAACCGGAGTCGGATAAAGATGGAGAGACTCAAGAAGAAGTGACAACATGTAGGCTAGAATGCAACAGGACGTTTCTGAATGGTTAATTGATGAATTTATGTAGCGGATGTGGAGTTAACTATCTTCTAGTCATTGATTAGCATATTCTGTCATGATAAACTATAAATCGTGTTCCCGGGGACAGGGTTTATGTAAATTTTAGGGTTAGTGACGTCACTAACCCGTGAAGAAGCTCATTGTAGTCCCTACCAGCCGTTTGTTGTAGTACTTGAAAAGCAATTTCTGTAAAATGTAAGTAAAACATTGCTTTGAAATGTTGTTTATGCTCAAACAGCAACATAACACACTATCTAAAGTTGGAAAAGTGAAATCATAATCAAAAACAAGTGATTTTAAACCGTTGACGTGCAATAAGCAGCGAAAAAGAACTAATTTCGCTATATAGTTTCTCTTTTACAGACCATTGTCTGACATCTACAGTCTAGACCACATCCACTAACCTCTGCGGCATAGATCTGACAGTCTGCATTATTTGATTGCATGCCACAGTCCGTAACACACAGTTAACCCAGCAGACTATTGACTTCTGTGGCTTTTATTAACTTTATTGATCAAAATCGGAAGCATTTCTCTTCCGCTTGGCAGGAGCTCAAACTTCCCTGTTAGAAAAAAACCCCTGATTACTTCATAAGAAAGCAAAACACGTTGGATAACGTAAACAAGTTTTGAGTTCATTTTCCCAAAAAACGCTGATGAATAGGCAGTGAACAAGGATGTGTTTGTCCTCAACTGGCGCCATGATTTGATAAAGGGTGTGAAGTCATAACAGGCTGACTGTGCTGGAGAACAGAAACACGGATATAGGCTACACACTAAATGCAGACTAAAACGGCCATAGCGAAAACAAACAAAAAAGGTCACCGGTCTTGACTCCGCCCCTATCCAGAGAAATCACATGCAGTGAGGAGCTGCAACTTCACATCTTCAGTTCATTTTCTGTCTTCAGTGGTCCAGATTTAATGATAAATAAATAAATAAAATTATTTTGATTGAAAAATTCAATATTTTATATTTACATTCACAATTTCTAATTTAAATGCATAATTTAAATATAAAAATGTATGTGTGAAAAACATTACAATTTAACAATAAATAAATAAATATATGTATTTATATAAAAAAAGATATATTTCACACAAATTTCTTTCACCAAATGTTTACTTGTTTTTTTATTATATATTTAAAATGAGATTTTTTTTATTATTAATGTAAACATAACACTTTTGACAGAATTTCAAAAAAAAATTCTCTCGTCCTTCTTCACGTCACCTATATTTAAATAGGCCTAGCGATTTATACAATACATTTTGAGCACTGTTGAACGGATTCTTAAACAACTCAGATTGGCCAATGTGTTGACGCGCTCAACATACTGTATATGTCTGTGATTGGCTACAATGATCAAGGCTTCAAAAACATGTTGTAAATATACATCAATGAGCGCATACACATACACACGGGAGCGTTTGAAAGCAGGCGTCTATCAGCGGATCTGTGCGCATGCTTTCAAACCGTAATGATCCCATGTGTATCTGTGTAAGCGCTCGGTGAAGAGCGTCTATTTACAACATGTTTTCGAAGCATTGATCCTTGTAGCCAATCAGAGACGTATGTTGAGCGCATGAACACAATGGCCATTCAGAGGTTTTTAAGAATCCGTTCAACAGCGCTCAAAATCATAGATTGGCTGGTAAAGTCACATTTTTTTTTTATTTGGTACCAAAGTCGGTTCTTTTGACAACACTAAAATCAGCTTCACAGTAATAAACAGGAAAATAAACAATGATGCAGACTTCATCAAATATGAGACAAATTCAATAGTACTGAATACATTAGATCAAATCAGTTCAGCGTTGATTCAGTTCAATAACTGTGTAAAGTTCAATTATGAAGTGACGTGAAGGCCAAGTATGGTAACTCATATTCAGAATTTGTCCTCTGCATTTAACCCTTCCAAGTTAGTGCACACACAAATTAGGAGCAGTGAGTAGTGAACACACACACGCAGACAGAAAACTGTTGACACGCACACCCGGAGCAGTGGGCAGCAATTCACTGCGGCGCCCGGGGAGCGATTGGGGGTTATGTGCCTTGCTCAAGGGCACCTCAGTAGTTTCCCGCCGGTATTGAGAATCAAACCTGCAACCTTGGATTACAAGTTCGATTCTCTAACCATTAGGATGCGACTACCCCAGCTTCAGCTATAAGCAGCCCTACAGAAGAAAATATTGTAATTATTCAGCTTAGTTCACTTCAATGTTGATTCAATTCAGTTCAATTACAGTGTCAATGTTGCAATATTCTTTAATTATGAAAAAGTCGATTTAGCGATAAAGAAGCTCTACAGAAGAAAGTAGTGTCATCAATCCAGCTCAATTCGTTTTCTTTTCATACGTCTTCCCCTTATTCATTAAATGGCTGTTACTCTACAGCAGCTGACGTCGAATTCATGGATAAAGTGGAGAGGGGAGCAAACGCAGCATGTTTTCGCAGTTGTTCAGGGCATGTTCTTTTCGGTAAACATGGCGTTATAAAACCCTAATGTGCCTAAATCTCATATCCTGTTAAAACTCTTTTCAGGCCTCTCCACCTTATTCAACAATGATGCTTTGATAACAGCATGGGCCTTATGTTACACCTCTCATTTCAGGGAAGACAAACGTGTAAAAAGGTACCAAAGAATCCAGTTCAACATTTTATAAGGCCTACAGGAACAGATGTGCCAGTGGGATATGAAAACAAGAAAGCCTATTCAGATCTAGGAAAGAAAATAACATTACTACTACTAGGCAAGACGACACTTGATGAACGTAATTTATGCACCACTAGTTGTGCACTAGTAGTTGCTAGGATGTTGCTATGTGGTTGCTAAGGTGTTGTGAATGGTTGCCAGGCAATTTTAGGGTGGTTGCTTGGGCTTGTCCATGTAAGTTTATGGGATGTTTTCGCCCGGGGTCTCGTACTTAAACTCATACAGGTTTGGAACAACTTGAGGGTGATTTCAGAGTTTAAAGTTTTGGGTGAATTATCCATTTAAACAAAAAACAATTTAGTTTGAACAATTTTTTTAGATTTAATTTTTAATTTTCTTACATTTAAATGTTACATTGTAATTGAAATATTAAATGGATTTTAATTGTATATTTACATTTAAAATTGACCAATTCTCATTTGAAACAATTTAAATATAGATGATATACAAAGGTGTGGAAAATGTCTATTAGTAGATTTTTTTTAAATATGATTTTATACCATTTAAGAAAATTTTACATATTTATAAAAAAATAATATTAACTTTCATAAACAATCATTTAATTTTCTCACATTTTTTTACACAAGTTTTACATGTGTATAGAAATTTAATATAATAAATGTAAATAACACTTTTTTTATATTCTGGCCCCAGACAAAAGAGCATCCCTAAATCTTCGATGTTAGTGGTCCAGATTAAAAAAAAAGAAAAAAGTTTATTTTATTTTATTTAATTTTTATATTTACATTCATAATTTCCAATTTTTTATTTTAATGTATAATTTAAATAGACATGATATACGAATGTGTGAAAAACAATTTTTTTTTTATAAAAATAATGTATTATTTATATTAAAAAAAATATATAATATATAATATATTTATTTCACACACTTTTTTTTTTTAACATATATTTAATTATATATTTAAAATGATACATTTTATGTCTTAACACTTTTGACATAAAATGAATCAAATGTTACGTTGTCTTTAAGAAGAATATTTGCAATACTAGCAAGGAATTAAACAGAAACTCTAAGGAAGTCACGGTTCCTAGAGAAATTATGGCACACATGGCAAGACATTACTGCTTGATTTGCCATTTTCAACCCATTGTCAGTACTACCATCATCAAGAAAGCTCAATTGAACCTCATGATCCCCCGACCAGCGGATCATCCTTATTCAATTCTGCAAGTCAAATACTTAAGAATAGAGTTTACAAAAATGTTGTCGTTACTTTTAGTTGTGTTTGAGCCTGCTTGAGGTGTTATGAGGGTTTCGCTATGTGCACAGAGCATACTCACAAATTCACACACATGGGAGCTTTCATGCAGCAGTATAAATATTTTAGCTGCTAATTATGGTGAGGGGGCACAGACATCGGGCAACATAGAGCTTGTACGTGTATGCGTGCGTGTGTGTGTTGATGGCGAAGCAAGGCTACCGAGAAGACCGGCAGAACAGGACCAACACAAAAAGCTTTTTCAAAAGGCCGGAAAACGAGTCGAGTTCCAGGGTCTTTGTGGGAACTCCATGCTGGAGCTGCACAGGTCGGCCTGTGTGCTGAGAAACTAGGCCACAGTGTTTGTCAGAAAGGTGAGGGGCTTATGGGTAGAGGAATGGAAGGGAGACAGCAAAGCACCCAAATAACCTCTTCTCTCCACCCACTATCTGGCAAAGCCGTGGCTACACACTCCTAGCAAATTCCACAGGCCGACTACAAACAGTTCATACCTGTATGAGGCCACTGAGTGAATGCAGACACCCAGTTAAAGAAAAGCTTTAGGAGCATCCAAAGAACAGAGAGGGAGAGGATGGTCGTAAAGCGTTAGGAATGTGATTTTGCGATCTTTATAAGGACAAAAAGGCCATGCCAAGACACGTCGGAATCATCTGACTGTCTGTCCTTTTTTTAACAATAAAATAAAGAACTTGCTGAGGGTCAGACGTTCTGACATTGCAATTTATTGCAATTTGTATTACGTTGCAAGAAAGTTTATTTTATTTGCTCGCCGCGGCAATTATTTACACTCATTTGGAGCTTAAGGAGGGATCATTTTGGAAGCTACTTGTACGTGCAGCTTTAGTGGTTGCATCAACAAACCCACTGCAATAGAATCTGATAAGCTGGTATTTGTTTTATTTTATTTAATTTTTTTGTCTAACAGCTGATAAATGACAAAAATTATTAAAACACAAACAAAAATTTAACAGAAAGCAAATGATTAGGCATCACGCAATATTGACAAATATTCTTTGAATTAGAAATCAGTGCTTATATTAAAATAAATTCTGAAATGCTGAATACAGGCAATATTTTCAAATTAAAATTTATTTTTACTTTTAAAAGTAAAAATTAAGGATGTCCCAATCAGGTTTTTTGTGTGCCCCTGATAAGTCATTGAATATTGAGTATCTGCCAATACAGAGTCCCAATCCGATACTTGTATTTTCTTAGTGTTTGATGCACACTTCAAGTACATTAAATTTATTAAAATCAATCCAATATATACAGGATGTGCAGAGAGTTTCTCAGGGGCTCAAATGTAAAAAAGGGGCATATATCACTATGGAGTGATTTCAATATAACTTCTACTACTACAGTAATTGTATTTATAGGCCCACACACACATATTCTAGTAATAAGATACAGTCTCTCTCTCTCTGATATATGTGAATATCGGACTACCGATATAAACTACAATAAGCAGGATAATTGCAATACAAAGGGGAAAAAAGTGTATTTAAGGTTAGAAAGCTTGACGCTTGCATTGCCAAAATGGCAGTCAGTCAAGTCCGAAGACGCAACCCACAGCAACATGTTTAAAAAAAAAATTGATTAAGAAAAAAAAAAGCCTTCATTAAATTCAAGCAATTTTATGTTTTATTACATATTAATGTATTTCATATGGGCCTCTCTGCTCAGCATTGGCCATTGAAAAACCTATTTTAGTCGAGCACAAATAAAACCCAATGCACCTTTGATGTGTTGATGGTATCAAAGCCTGAGGACAGTACGAACCCAGATGTTAGCAATAAGTCACAGGTGTAAGTAGGAAGCAGAAAATAAGCCCAGTTCTCCTGAAGTACTTCAAAGGGATCTTCACTTAAACCTAAGTGTTTCCCTGAGGCTTCCCGAGCCTGAGACAGGGGTTTTAATAAAGAGTATGAGAGCTTCATGATGGTAATTACAGAATGGGCAAGAGCTATAAATCCCACTTAAAGGGCTGTGCAAGGTATTATCCAGGAGGAGAACAGGAAGAAACCATCAGTGCAGGATATGAGGCAAGAAGGGTTCATCTTAACTACCTTCAAAATGAGAGGAAGGCACAATATTTGGAACAAACATACATCGTTGGATCCAAGAGTAGATGCTCTTCAGTTTAGAGTAGCACAACAAAAGTGGTCAAAATGTGCAAGATGTCTGGACAGGAAAGAAATACGAGGCTCTTAAAAAAGCTGAGAGAACATGCCGCTTTTTTATGGGCATTATTCTAACGGGAAAGCAGCCCAGAGCAGGGTACAGTGGTCGGGTGCTTCCTGTGGGAGTTACATATAGCATCCACTGAGGGGAAAACACGAGGCACGGTATGAGTTTCTGGGATTATAGTGTAAGTCTAACAGGCTCATTTAGCCATAAAAACAAAACAAAAAAACAATGTAAACAACAGGGCTGCCCCCAACTAAAGATTTTTCTAGTCGACTAGTAGTCGTTCATTTAAGCCATTAAATGACTAATTACTTAAATATATGAGGAGAATACTAGACAATGCGTTTAATAGACGTAATATATAGCCTATTCCGCATAAAGCTTGCCGCAAAGCAAAAGTAATGATTGTGAATGTGTCAGGAAAAAACAGCAAGGTGACATTTTAATTATTTATTAATAAACTAGTGTTTTCTGTCAGTGCCGGCTGAAATGATGGAAGTTGATGATGCTGACTCGCCATCTCCGCACTAAAGTGAACGCGTCTATAGAGAGAAATGCACCTTTCATACGAATTACATAAGCAGAGAGTATTTTAATTGGTTTGTTTAAACATTTCAAGCTTTCTACTGTATGTGTGTATGTATGTATGTATGTATGCATGAAGAAAATTTCAGATCATGGCACTTAGAGGCTTTTGCATCTGAACTCTTTGAGGCAAGTATTCGAGACGCGAGTTTCGAGACGCGCTTCAGTTCACACGGAAACCGAGACGGCAGAAAGTGCATCCTGTTTGTTTTCTTTATTTTACAAAGGCACAGCGTTTTCTTGTTATTGTGAGTTTACACAAATAAAAGCAGTTACAGTTTCGAATTATGTATTACTCTTACTTGTATGATGTAATGTTAGGAAAAATTTCTCACGACAAACTTTCTTGACTTACTAACCGACTAAACCTGATTTGGCAAGTTGACGTTACTGTAACTAGTTACCTAATGTTAAGTTAGTTTACAAGCATTACATCATTGGCAGCAAACTTACCTCAGAATTTTTGTAGTATAGTACCGCGAAAAGTTGACCATGGGAAAGACGACTATGCCCTAATCTTGGCGCTGCACCAAAGATGTTTTATTGGGGAGAAGATCGCAACAGCTTGAGAAACGTCTACGGCCTCACGAATCACATAAATGACATAATTTGATTAAAAATGGTGAATTTTGTCAATAAGTGACTAGTTTGTAGGTATGTTGCAAGGTCATCAAGTACAAACTCTTGCCAGTTAAAACTGAGCCACAATATATGACTATAAAAATAAAATAAAATAAAATAAAATAAAATAAATCACAAACTTACTAATAACTATGTTCTTACAAGAATCTGCAACGTTTTTTTTTTTAATGTTTTATTTAAGGACATAAAACTTGGGTTCACTGAATAAACATCATTATCTGTTGTTCACTTGATGGATCCGGTTACTCAAACACAAGCAAATTCTATAAATTCCTCAACTGAGGTCCCTAGTGGGGGGAACACTGCGCTCAGAAAACACAAAACAAAGACATTTGTACTGTCATAACTCAAACTAAATACACCACAAATGTAGTTTACACAGAATTTTGGCTGTGGTTCAATAATCTGTTTTGAGATATGACGTACGGGAATATTATTCATAATAAACTTGATCCAAAACCTCTGATTGAGGTCATTGCTGTTCCTTAGTGTAAGTTTGTTTTTTTCATGAGTCAGTATGTAAATGGAAAAGCTGTATATGAAACTTTTCTTCTCCATCTGAAACTACCTACTGTGATACAGTGACTCAATGTTGATTACACTTTTTTTCTTTTCTATTTTCTGCTGTAAAAAAAAAAAAAAAAGAATTTTTATATATATTTTTTTATATATATATATATATATATATATATATATATATATATATATATATATATATATATATATATATATATATACACACACACATACACAAACTTTTACGTTTTTACTTTTAAAATATACATACATACATACATACACATACATATATACATATATATATATATATATATATATATATTAGGGGTGGAACGGTACACAGAAGTCACGGTTCGGTTCATACCTCGGTTCAGACATCACGGTTCGGTACGACTTCGGTACAATGGAGGGAAAAGCAAAATAAAAATGTAGAAGGCAATTTTTTTTATAGTGCATGTCTCAGGCTGTACCACCAAAGGAAAATAAATGTCTTTAGCCTTGTATTTTTTAAATAAGTTTTATTAATAAAGTAAAGGAACCATAGAACCAGTTTATTAGTAGTGCATTAACAATAGTTTTATATAATTAGTTTATTAATTAAATTAATAAAAAGACAAAGACCTTGAGATATGTTTGGTAATTGTACCTGAATGAATTTAAAATTAATTTGCTATATTTCAGATTAATATATTTGTTTTCCTTCAAATTTTAATTAACACTAACTTTATTCTCATCTGAATTATAAATAATTGATTTCTGTATAAAATAATACTACCATTAAAAACACATTTGATTTTCTTTTTTAATCAATGTACAAGTAAAAACATAAAAGTTTGTGTAAATACAATATTAAAATAAATTGTGTAAAGTAAAAGAATATATGAAAAACGTAATAATTCAATAATTCTTCAATAATTTTATTTGAATGCTTATTTGAGCCATGCCACCATCGCTTAGCAACATGTTAAAGTCAAACATGTTAACGTCAAACGTCACAATGTTCTCATAAAAACAAGTTAGTACCATATATTATTTATCATACTGCCATTATATTTTTGGATTTAAGATGCAATGATGCACATCATCTCAAAAGGGAGGATATGGGAAAACAAAAAAGACATCAACTATACATGCTGCATTCCTGAAGTCCTGAGATCACGCTGACCTCTTACATTCACTGTAAATTATAGATGTGAGGGCACCAGCACTCCCTAAACCATTTCACTCAAATATGTGAGAGCAAAGACAGTTATGAAAGCAGGAACAAGTGGATATAGGTAACCAAGGAGAAGGCGTGTGAGTCATACAATGAGTGAGTTAATTTTTCACAATAAACTAAATCGATTGACTTTTAGATGAAGTCTGACAGTGTAATGTGAAGAGCCAAAGAGAATTCTTAATTTTCACTAAAAATAAATTTTATCAAAGACCTGCGTCTGTCGCATATTACACAAATAGTGGATGATAAAATCAGTAGAGAACTGGAAATTACTGTAATTGCTTTGATTAAAGGGAAATGAAAAGCAAAGAGGCCATTATACTGTAACTACAAATCAGACGGTCGCATAGAAAAAGCATTAAAGCAGCGCTGACACAATCTAAATCGCAATTAAATAGCTAGAAGTCACCAAGGTACGTCCTTCTGGTTGCTGGTAAGAATTCCCACTCAATTCCCATTGGTAGTCACTGTATCCATCTATCCATCCATCCATCCATCCATCCATTCGTTCATCCGTCCATCCACCCAGCCAACATTCAGTCTCTCTGTCTACATAATTGTCCATAAAATTGTCCATAAATTGCCTATAAAACCTATAAACCCTTCTAACTTCAAGTCAAGCTTGTCTTGTCAAATTGAGTTTTCTAGTTAAAATGTAATTTTGAATTTGCAATTCAAGTTGCAATTTTGCATCCTGATTGCTACCTCAATTCAAATAAAAATTCAGATTCAAGAAATTAATGTCTACGACGCGCATTCCAGGTGTGAACGCTGCTTAACGTAATCAGCTGCTTATAAAACAAGCAATCTTTGAACATAGACAAAGTCAGAGCAGGGGTCTGATGTGTAATAAAGTTTCAGACATTCTGTTGTGAAATTACTTGGATGTACTTAAAACCCACTGATACCACACCAGAATCTCTGGCGATTCCCAGGAATGTGTTCACAAAACAGCAGAATCAGTTCCTGAGCATAACACAGTTTCTCCTCTTTCCCCAGTGCTTCAGCTATTGGAAAGAATTTTACCATATTTAATAGCTCGAGTTTTATTTTCATGCAAATTCGTGACAACGAAAGAAACAAGATGAACCATCCTCTGATCCTCCATCTCTCTGCTCTGAGATGCTTGCATTACTCACAACAATACTTGCAATCACTGCAATACTTTTTTTTCCTCCCCAGACACAGCTGTAAGCTCAAATGTGTTTACTGGAAGAGGACATCTACATGCGAATTTCACCGGTCATCTGTCTGGTGTGGGCGTTACAACCCCCCTAAAGTTCCCGAGTTTGTTTACTTTTGCGGCGAGCAGTCCAGTAAAACATTGTGTTCGGTTTCGTCACTCAACGGCCAAGTGCTAATCATGCCGTCCTGGCTGTTTCGCATACCACTTCTTCACCATCTGAAAGAAGAGACTTCCAGTTCCAGAACAGATTTAACCCTCACACTTACAATCTACCACTTGAGACACTTTAAAGTCAACATGATGTGCGTTCGCAAACATTTGACCTACATATCTGATGTTTTTCCCAAGCGATATTGAACAGGATATTAACCAAGGAAAAAAGGTAATGGGCTGAAAAATAAGAGGTTTGGTGATGTCTACTGAAATGAAAGTCAGTTTAGAGGCAGAATAAGTAATTACATTTTGATTAAATCAATGCAACAATAAAAGGAAGATGTAATAAAGCAAATATGGTCAATTATAATTTCATGTTGACTTTAAGTGTACAAAAAAAAAAAAAAAAAGGCCACAATGTCCCCGTTTTCCTAACGTACCAATCCAAGCACCTAGCCATCTCAAATGTCTATAAAAGAACACCAGGTGCCAAGCAATAAACAACAGACATTAGATTGTTTGGCCAGACATGAATAATCAGACGTTGGTTGCGGTGTTCAATAAGCAAATGTAAATGCAAAACGCCTTGCGCAAACAAATCTAGTCTCTCGCAAGGTCAAGACAATGGACAGCAGCAGGAACAATGGCAAGTCCTGATTTATTGCTGCACACAGTATGCGGTGCTATGCCGAGCCTCCGCGATATCTTCCCATGTCAGAGCGAACAGCAATTCTCCATTCCAGAGAGCGGTCTGGGAACTTTAGCACCTGCATCACCTGCTCAGAAACAGCTGTGAGAGCTGGAGAGGAAGAAGGTAGAGGAAGAGAGAGCACAGAGGGTCACATGGGCCGTATATACTCAGCTACAGCTGCACTTGGCCCGTGTTTGTTCCATACGACACTGAACAACAATGTACAGTGTAGACTGTGGCCTATATGGATTAATATATCACAACAAAAGGCAAAAGCAAAGCACTGATTTTACCGTGAGCTAGTAAATGCTGAAGATAACAGTCTGAACGCAACGTTGCAGGTTCGATCCCTGCAAGAAGCGAGACTTGATTGTGCTCTTGAGGGAAGCTGATTTGTCCCTGTAGAATGACCAGTGCCATGATGACATCTCGTAGAGATGAAAATAAATTCAAGCACTCTATTCTATTCTATTCATCTAGTCCAAAATGTACACGACTGTTTAAAAGTTTGAGGTCTGTACAATTGTTTTTTATGTCTTTGAAAAGTATTTTATGCTCACCAAGGCTGCAATTATTTAATCAAAATACAGTAAAAAAAAAGAAAGAAAAAAAAAGTAATATTGTGAAATATTATTACAATTTAAAATGTAATTTATTCCTGTGATGCAAAGCTGAATTTTCAGCAACATTACTCCAGTCTTCAGTGTCACATGATCCTTCAGAAATGAGTCTAATATGCTGATTTTTTGCTCAAAAAACATTTCCTATTATCATCCATATTGAAAACAGTTGTGGTGCTTCATATTTTTGTGGAAACCATGACACATTTTTTTAGGATACTTTGATGAAACGAAAGTTCAAAAGAACAGCATTTATTTGAAATGGAAATCTTTTGTTACATTATAAAAGTAATTTCAGAAATAGGACATGTACTGATGAATTGACTGCAGTAACAGCAGGAATTGCATTCAATGTTGATTTCATGTTGACTTCAAGAAGAGCATTACATTATAAAACACATTAAACCTTCCTGTCTTCATTGGTTTAACTGATGCCCTGAGGACAAGAGGTTAAAAGACCAATATTTAAAACGGGTTGAAGAGGTGAAAGGGCAACTATAACGCACAACAGTGAACTCGGTAACTTTCCATCAACTGTGTCCACAGCTCAGTCGAGCGAGCACATTAGCAGGGGTGAGCGGAGAGGTGGTGAGCTATTAAACAGACACGTGTAAACACACTCTAAGCTGGATATACACCAACACTGAGCGGGGGGTCAGTGAGGGTGCTGCTCATCTCCACGGGTACAAAAGATACGTTCTTACACATCTCCACTTACTTTTTAGGGATGGGCGATGCGGTCAACAATATTGTCACGATATTTTTTTCCATATCATACGATATTGATATTTACCACAATATTCCCTTACCATTAATGGGCAAGGAAATGCTCTCCACATATTTGTTAGTCCTTTAGAATGAATGTAAACGTGGAAACTTGTTTGTTCACATATAAAATCCACAGAGTAGCTTACTTTTTAATTTAGGGCCCCACAAAATCCATTAAAATTTTCCCTAAATTGTGTGTTTTCCATTTCATTTTTTGGGTATTCTTTGTTTTGTGATTTAAAGGCATAGTTCACCCAAAAACGAAAATTCGGTCATCATGTACTCACCCTCATGTCCGTTCCAAACCCCTAAGACTTTCGTTCATCTTCTGAACAAAAATTAACATATTTTTGATGAAATCTGAGAGCTTTCTGCCCCTCTATTGACAGCTACCAATTTGACGCTTCAAAAAATTCATGAAGAGATTGTAAAACCAATCCATATGAATTGAGCGGTTTAGTCAATTTTCTGAAGACACACGATCGCTTTATATGATGAACAGATTGAATTTAGGCTTTTATTTACATAAAAACATTGATCAGCGAACATAAACAGAAACTCAACCTAACATGCATATCACATCTCTATATTATATATAGATATGACCCAGACCTAAGTGGCATTCAAATGAACCCGTGTTGAGGTATATTTAGGCCTCTGCAAAAAATCCCTGTGTCAAATGAACCAAATTTCAGAAACTTCCCCAAAACTATTTTTTTCTGTCCAAAGCCAAACATAAATGAAAACCAAAATATTAAAAGTCAACTTATAATGAAACAAAGATTGCTTAAGTAATAAACCTACCAATCTCTGAGTAAAAACAAAATAATGATGATGCCATCTTTCTAAAGTTATTTTTACACCCCTCTAATTTGGCTCCAAATCTCAGGTGAAAAATGTCATTTTGACCCCCGTCTACAAATTAGTGGATTACTCTGTAAATATAAGTCTGTGACATTTTATATTTTGGCTTTCATCACTTTTTATGTTCGTCTTTCTCCAGACAAAATCACAAATTTGAGACGGGGACCTCCACCCTATATGTGCTACTGGCTCCAAACTGGCACGGTTTACCCACACGCATGCAAGCCCATGATACAGTGGTTCACCGGACCACAAACTGCTCCCAAGTGCATAGCTTCACAAGTAATCTGCGCTTTTTTAAAGGAACAGTTTTTAATTGGTATTAAGGTACACCGTGTGTTCCACTAGGCTATGTATAACCCGTACTAAGTCCATATTATCTGATGGTAAAACACTTCATACTTATCCTCTTTTAATCTCTGACATTGCTGAAGCAAGACAGCAGCCATATCTGCTCACACATCCGTCTTAGTGTCACGAGTGTTCGCTTTCACCTGTGGACTATCTCGGCTCAGACATTAGGCCACTTACCTGGCTGAGAACAGCTCCTACACCCTCTCACCTACTTCCAGAGGAAGTTTCTGAATAACAATGCCTTAATTGCCAGGCTGCGCTTCTGTAGGCATAACAGAGATCCTGGTCAAGCAGTAAGGAAACAACGATGGAATAGCAATGATTTTTGTCACTTAAAATGCATAAATGATAATGTCTGGATGAGCCACCTTTGAGACATCATAATATATTAAAATGTTGAAAAACGTGAATGCTATAATAATGCTCCAAATCTACAATATCACCTATGATTAATTTGGTGGAAGAATAGTTTTTTAGTGGTTTATCATTATTAGCATTGCTCATACTTGGGGTAAAAGTTTCAAATCCCAAAATGATTTAGTACAGAACAACATTCTAATTGACTTGTCTTTGGTCTTATGAGACACTTCTTTTTTAGTGAATCAAAAACAGACCAGTGTAATCCAATTCCCAATCAAACAACTCCTTATAAGAAGCTTAGTAAATAAAACAAATTAAAACAGCTCAATAGGCATTGTAAAAACTCAAATCAAATGACTAATGGGGTGGTTCTTTAGTGAATCAAAAACATTGCCTACAGCACGACCAAACTAGTTCAGCTGCCAAACAAATGATTCCTTATGAGGAGGTTTGTTAGGGCATAAAGACACACAAATAACAAAATAAAAAGTGCATGACTGCCATAGTAAAAATTGTAAACAAATGATTCTTATGAGCCGGTTCCTTATGAATCATCAATACACGACCAGTGTAGCTTGACTCCTTATGAGAAGCTTCGTTAGTAAATAAATAATAAAAAAATAAAACCAGAATTAACTCTTATGAGCCAGTACTTTTTAGTGAATCAAATGCATGCAGCGGCCGATTCCCCACAAATGACTCCTTATGAGAATCTATGTTAGTGAACAACTAATAAATACATTGAAAAACTAAACAAGCATGTGCCTTATTATGAGACGATTCTTAAGACGTATATACATGTACAGTATATACTAGTCTATACGAAGAACGAACTGGTGTAATTTTGAACAAAATCAGGCAAAGACAAAATTCAATTTGTGTTCGTTTCATGAGTTCAAAACAGCTTGCCAAACCAAAGTTTCCAGAAAAGTTCGTTCCGGCTGGTAAACACCTTCAAACTACCATTGGTCCATGGCGATTACGTAATAGGTAGGTGTGGCTCTGAGGATCCGCCTTCTTTGTCATGGAAATCTTTTTCAGTTCATTTAATTTCTTCTTGATGTTCAGTCCATCAAGGTCAGACATCCATGGGTAAAAACATACACTTGAATATGAATAAAGCTGCTTGCTTTTAAACAATCTAGGCTATTGTATAAAGTGTTATATAAATAAATGTGACGTGACTTGTGAGCTTGTGCAAACATACAGACATCGCTATAATCAGATTCAGTTTTTCACCACAGTCATTTTTGTTGTGTATTTTGTTGTTGAAAGGAAAGCCCACATTATATATTTACATATTCATATAAATGCTGCCAACAGTATATCGCTGGTCACAAATTTCAAACTTCTTTTGACCCCTAAGCAAAGTACGAAAAAGAACTTTGCAGAGTATATCGGGCCTTTAGTGAATTAAAAACACTTATGAATAAATCAGATTCACTTACTGAAAAGCAAGTCATTAAATTAAGAACCCAAATCCTTATGATTCCCATCCCCGTCTTTTAAAAACACTCAAACTTGTTATGCTTAGGAAAACCCCAAAGCTGTGGAAAAATAACTGTTTGTCAACTCATTATTGCTGTATTTTAAGATGGTCTAATGAATCTCCATTAGAGACGGTCAAAAACAAGTTTTTCAGATTCAGGCTTGGTTTCTTGCAGTGGCTTACAAACAATTACGCCACAGAAATATCCGGCGAACTTTAATGAGGGACACGCTGTAAATCATTCGTTATAGCTAACGGACAAGTAATGCCGGGTGTTCCAGAAGAGACAGACAGGAAGACAGCTCGACAGGGCGCTCCCAGCTACCTGTGGCCATTAGGGACAGCGCTGACAACCGTAATGAGGCCCTGGATTAAGTCTAACTGTCTGCTCCAGGACGGGAAGGGAAACACATCAGCGTCTCAAGCGAAGATGAAGCCCTTAAAGACACGAATAAGCCCTACGTTGAACCAAGTTGACAACACAAATATTTTGACATGCGCCAACATCAGCAGCAACATCATTCCATCTAAATTCACCCAAGGAAAGGAGGATTCAACTAATAATCCGGTGGCTTTCAAGGTCATTTTTGGGAAAATCTAAAAACGAATCTTTAGTCTTATTAACTAAGAAGAAGAAAAAAGGACACAAAATGTGACGGTGACAAAAAACAAAAAAAAGACATCGTTGCTGGCATCACACTCTGACTGCGGGTAATCTACAACCGAGCGTATGAAACAGGAAGCGACATCACGCTAGCGTTTCTGTGAATGAGACACTGAGTGTGTGGGATGAATCACAGCCTCCCTGTAAATCTGCAGGAAACTCTCTCCACGCATGGCACGCGAGGCCCAATTTCCCCTTCATATGCTTCAGTCGCACAAGAGGAAGAAACAGACGGATCCAAATGATCTCCGCTTACTCCACTTCCTGCACTTGTTCATGTGGTGGAGGAGTCTCACTGGATTGGTCCTACCATCAAAAAAAAGTGTCTGAAAACAAACTGCAGAGATAGCGGGGAGGATGTGCTAATCTAATCCACACAGCAATTTTATTAACAAAGAGGGTCATTCAATTCAGACCAATTCAAATGCCACTAGAAATGTCAGAAGGTTGCATCTTTTCATAAGCAATAAGCCTTTTAACTCTAAACTTAACCTTAAAGACAACACAGAAGGTATTTTCTTTGCAGCCTCTAAGGACAAACTCAACAGGAAAAAGTTTTTTTCTTCATTACTACTGTTCAAAAATCTGGTGTAAGATAAGATTTTCAGTTTTTTAAAAAAAAGAAATTAAGTTTTGTTTAGAAAAGATGCATTAAATTGATCAAAAGTGACAGTAGATATTTCTGATGTCAAAATATTCTATTCCATTCTATTACTCTATTTAAAATAAATGCTGTTCTTTCCATTTATCAAAGAATCCTGATTAAAAAAAAAAAAGTTTTATGTATTAAGCAGCAAAGCTGTTTTCAATGTTGATAATAATATGAAATGTTTCATGAGCAGCAAATCAGCATATTAGCATGATTTCTGAAGGATCATGTGACACTGAAGTTAAAGCTGACAATAGGCCTATGTCACACTTCCTGCTTCCGGAACGCGGAATAGGGATTCAGAACTTCCGGTCAACAGTATTTCTCCATAAGGATTTAGATTATCAGCCATAATGTCTAAACCATCCGAGGTAGACTGACCACGAGCTATGAGGTTGTGAAACGAAGGTTTTTGCTTCTGTAGAAGCTATAAGTTCGTATGAAATCAACCTTGTTTTAAGAAAAACATGTTTTATCCGCAATTTTATGAAAAAAACTACACTACCCACAATCCTAAGCGTAGCAGCAACATCTGCTGATTGGTCCAACTCGCTGTTACCATAGAAACGTTTACCTTACTGGCGAACGGCCCGCCGCTGCTGTTGTAGTGCACCGGGTTGCTCTGCGTCAGGACGTAGAGAGCCATAACTCAGCTTTCACGCTTTTCCACTTGAGAGTTTTCATTTACCATCCGAACCACATCGTCATATGTGACTTCAGGCAGGTTGCGGAGAGATTTGGTCCAGCGGTATCTATCGGATTCCGCCATTGTAAAAAGCTAACCGGAAGAGCCGTATCCCTACTAAAAGACGTACTTCCGGTCTTCAATTTTTTCGTGACATAGGCCTATTCAGCTTTACAATCACAGGAATAAAAAAATTACATTTTAAAATATATTAAAATAGAAAATAGTTATTTTAAATTGCAATAATATTTCACAACATTACTGTTTTGATCAAATAAATGCCGCATTAGTGAGAATAACAGACTTCTTTCAAAATCATACAAATCCCCAACTTTTGAATGGTAGTGAACATTTACATATTTGTTTTATGTAATCAGATTTAATTCAGATGCCAAAACTCGCTGTTTGGTTGCTTCTTACTGGCCAAAGACAAAAAGTCCACATCCAAGTCTCTAAGATATATTTTGGTCTCTAGACATGGATCTCTTCAATAAGCAGCATGATTCATCTTTCATGTCTGTATAGCACAAACGGTGTGGGATGAGGTAACACCATTTCGGCAAGTGTGATTCATGTTGTCTTTAAAAGCGCAAAAGTTGTGCAATGGCCTTTTATTAAGCATTTCCAGCCGCTTTCCTAAACAAAAGGCTGGCGACAAACAATAGGAAAAGATAAGCCTTCCTTGAAGCCATCACCTATGCCCAAACTTTGATCATTCCTAACGTGTTTGGGCAAAAGCCTGGAATCCTACTGGTTAAACAAGCGGTGCCAAAATCACACAACCCCAGACTGCCCTTGCAAAGCAACCCCTGCTATCACCACAGCAACCCCACCCCTGCCCCCACGATTTTCACACACATTCTTGCAGAATGATAGAGCGAGCCAGTGGTCCCTGCAACGGCTGAGAGCGATGGTTTTCCCCTTTATCCTCCCCATACAGCGGTGACTAAGCCAGCTGGAATTCCTGCCTAATTATATGCCCACTTAAAGGGACAGATTCCTCTCTTCCCGTTTGCTCCACCGACGCCACACACAGACAATCTGATAACGGATGTTTCGGCATGCCTGAGCAGACGCTGCAAGAAGAGTTGGCCTATATGAAGTGAGCACTTAAATGACAAATGGGACTCAATGTGCAAGCCTGTATAATGCTACACTGGTGGGTCTAGGTCATATTTCACCCCAAAATCAAAAGGAAAATAATAATAATAAAAATAACAATAATAATAATAATAATAATAATAATAATAATAATAATATACAATTAATCAAATAAATTTAAAATAAGAAAATAAAATAGCATTAAAAAAACAAAGGCCATTATATGCAAGTTATGTTTGCATCTTAAAGGGATAGTTCACCCAAAAATTAACATTTTGTCATCATTCACTCACCCTCAAGTTGTTGTAATCGCAGAATTTTCATTTTTGGGTGAACTATCCCTTTAACATCATGTTAGACATGATTCTGCCCAAAATCTCTATGATAAAAAAAAACGTTCTTTATATAATAATGAACAATATTGGACAATACATTACAACAAGTACTATAATGGTGTACAATCGCACTTTATTATTTTTCCTTTTCGCATTATGGTAATGAGAATTTTTGTCATTTGAAATGATAGGCTTGGGAGTATTTATTTCATTGCCATGAAAACATTCTCACAATGTGTATTAGAGCTGGGCATCGAAACAAATTGCACGATGCGATTCACAAGCTTGTGATTCGATTCTGATTAGATTAAATTAGACAGATTAATTAGGGCCTACCAGGTACAGTACAGGAAACTATAACAACACTATAATATTAAAGGTTAAAATAACTGATTTGTAGGCTACATTTAAATTACACATAAGGAAGTTTTTATAATAATACTAATGCATTTGTAATACATAAGGACAATGTTTCTACCGTTTTTATATATATATATATATATATATATATATATAAACATTTATATGGTGGCTATCATAAAAACATGATGTATTTATTCAAAAATACATTAAATATTGAAGAACCTAAGTATTGAAGTAAAAATACAATGAATATGCAAGAAATTTCATCTATTCAGTCGCACCACATTAAAGAAAACCAAAACAATATTTATTGTTTGAATTTCGTTAAAAAAAAAACAATTGTTTCACGTCAACAACAGTAATAAAGCACAAAGATTATTGCAATTTATTTTGAAGGCACGCTACAAAGCTTGTTTCATTCATCAAATTAAAAACAGCATAGACTGAAAGATCGATTCTTGGGATTTAGGAATCGATATGTGACCCTGGACCACAAAACCAGTCATAAGTCACACGGGTATATTTGTGGCAATTGCCAACAATACATTGTATGGGTCAAAATTATCGATTTTTCTTTTGTGCCAAAAATTATTAGGATATTAAGTAAAGATCATGTTCTACAAAGATATCTTGTAAGTTTCCTACCATAAATATATCAAAAATGTATTTTTGTGAGTGAATGCAGCACAATCGCCAACAGAAATTGACAACTTTAAAGGTGATTTTCTCAATATTTTGATTTTTTTGCACCCTCAGATTCTAGATTTTCAAATAGTTGTATCTCGGCCAAATATTGTCCTATCCTAACAAACCACACATCAATGAAAACTTATTTATTCAGCTTTCAGATGATGTACATCTCAATTTAAAAAAAAAAGACTGGTTTTGTGGTCCAGGGTCACATATTGGTTCTTCAAAATAAGAATAGATTAAAATCGAGAAATCGATATATTTAACCCAGCCCTAATGTTGTTTATACCAATCAATCAATCAATCAATCAATCTATCAATCTATCTATCTATCTAAATAATTTTTAAATAAATATTTATTTAAAACATTTTATACGTTTTTATTTTTGGGGCAAGAAAAGATTATCCATTCCAGACATCCATAAATTACACTAGCATGCAGCTATTCCACTGAACTCAACCATCACATTCAGTTCTTGTCTAAAACAAACTGTTGTTAGCCACACAACAAAGTTTGACAAACATGTAACCTTGATGACAGCCAAGACTATTCTGCATGACACCATCAAGGGCAGACTGTGTCTTTGACAGTGACTCCGGCATTGAGCCGTTCTAGCGAAGACACAATGCTCCGGTGAAAGAGTTATACTGTCCGCCGAGGTTAATGAAGTATGTGGGAGAGGCAGAACACAAAGAGGAAGTCACACTATTGTGCTGCCTGGCCAGGCAGAAACCCAGCCTTTACATGTGGGCAAGATAAACGGACGGTAATTAAAACAAGGCCCCCATTCTCCGGTCGGCCGTTTTGAGAGAGTCCCCCAAGCGTTTGTCGGGGGCTGAATGTTTCCGGCCGTGGTGCAGAGCGGATGAGATCACTCAGAGGCAGCTCATTAAGTGATGAGTGCTTTCCCTCCCGCGGGGCGCCGCGGCTCGTTCTTCGGCTAGATAACAGAGACTGTGCTCGTAACTTAGTCAGCCACAGTGGTAGTAGTTAAATGTCTACATTTGAAATCAAAACAAACGTTTTCGCCTTCGGTTCTTTACACTGGCCATTTTTCAGAAAGCATTGACAAACGTGCACGTTTTTTTTTTTAGTGGTGTTTGCCAAGGCAAGCGTCACATTACTGCTGCTGCTAATACTTGGTGTTAGAGATGACTAAAAAACCACAAAACCCAAAAACCCTACTGCAAAAGTTACTACAAAACCCTAACACTGTTTTTATACACTCTAATTTTTACATAATTTATAGTATCAAATATGATGTCTAAATACATATTTTATATATTCCACCTCAAAACGACTCTACATTACGTTTTACATCATTTATATACACATTTTATGTATGTATTTTTTGCTACATTTTAAATATATATTGTTATATATACACTTCTTAAAATAGCAAATTTACTGTAAATAATTGCTTATATTTGTACTTGAACAATAACTAAGTTATATACTGCATTGATGAAAACAGCTTTGCTGGAAAATGAACTCCTTCAACTGAACATCCGAGATTACTTTTGCAACTGCATAGCAACGCCCTAGCAACCACCCTAGCTTTGTGGCAGTGACTACTTCAGACATGACTAACAAAGGCCACATAACATTTTGGACCAATTTAATAAACAAACTTGTTTTTGCTTATTGGTGCTCTTTCCCGTCAGCGTTTTATGGATCGGAATCTATTAGCGCACACCTTTTGACTTAGTGTTTGCATGAAAAAGAAAATGGGAGAACCAACTACACAACAAATTAAAAACTGCCTAATACCTTGTGGTATTCAGAGCAAAGAAGAAATCTCCAGTTCTGAGTCATAAGACATTGTAATCTATTCGGCTAAAGCGCTTGACATTTCAGTGACATTTTCGCTTGGTCTCCACCCAACGGTGGTCAGCAGAGAGATGAAAGAAAGCATTCACCTGTCACTTGTGAAAAACCACTCCAAAATCTCACTACTTCATCAAATCTCATGGCAGACATTCAACTCACTTCTACTGCCATCCCAAAGAACATCACGGCGAACCAGACGGCCAAAATTCCTTACTTGCATCTTCAAAAGACACGTTCCAGAGCTGCCGTTCTGGTCTGGACAATTTATTTTCCACAAACAACTTATAAGATGCTTCTAACCTGTAAAATAAACAAAGATGCCAACAGACAACAGCAAAGCTCTTCGCAAACACAGAAAATGGCTAAAAAACAACACGTAGTGTGATCCAAACAAAGTATAATTTAGATTTCAATCTAACATCGAAACTTTTGCTAAATTTTTTATGACCTATTGCCTGATGCAGATTTTGTGCTGCAAAAGAAAACACCCCCATAAGGAATCATATTGCACTGACGCATCTGTTACTGCGATAAATATCCAATACGTGTGACATTTACAGCTTCAAGGTTAGTGTTATGATCAAACTGTAGCTAACAAGGTATTGAAAAGGTCATGTTTGGGTTTGCTAGTTTCTGTTATGTAATCACCTCGCATTGCTGTCTTTTACAGGATCTCTTTCTGATGAGTCAAACTTTTTCTGAAGAAAAATATACGGTAGGTAAAAATTGCAACGTAAATCTGAATTCTTCACATTCAAAAAGCACACAAAAGTAGCATAAGAGCCCATACGACACACTATATTCCAAGTCATTTGAAGTCATTTGTGTGAGGAAAAAGACTAAAATTTTATTTGATATTCAAACAAAACAAATCATTGAGTCAACAAAATGAAGTGATTCTTGTACAAATCATTTAGATTTTAAACCAGACCAAGAGATTTATTAAAAAGATATGACTGAAACAAACGATTCTTTGAGGAATCAGACATCGCTGCTACTCTCACCATGGAGAGAAAGGGCTAATGTCAAGATCTTCCATTAATACTTACATTTATGACTATTCCTCACACAAAACTATTGTGTATGGCTTCAAAAGATTTGGAAAATACAACAAAAGTCATAATGGTGCTTGAGAGTCTGTATTTGTTTTATGTTTGCAACCAAACGGTTGTTGGGGCACCATTGACTTCCATAGTATTTATTTTTCCATACGATGGAGGTCAATGGTGCCCCACAACTGTTTGGTTACAAACAATCTTCAAAATATCTTCCTTTGTGTTCAGCAGAACAAAGAAATGTATAGAGGTTTGGAACAACTTGAGGTTGAGTAAATGATGACAGAATTTTAATTTTTGGGTGAAATATCCCTTAGCCACCGCATATAACACCCCAGCATCGTAGCGAAAAGAGTTCTGCGCAGCAACAAGATGATAACTGTTCCAGATCTGCTGAATATTTTGCAACTCAAGTCAACTTGAACTGTTAAGTAGTCTATCTGATGTGGGCTCTTTCCTGTGTGTAGACATTTGCAGTAAGCTCTGTCTACTCTAAATGTAGCTGAAATGCAAAGTACAAGGCTGGTGAACAACAAGTCCTGACTGGGTAATTAAAGAGCTGGGAAGAAAAAAGGCAAGGCAGACTGACTGGAAACCACTACCAGCCCTTGAAGAAACATCTGTGTTAAAGGAAAACAAGGTAATTATATGGAAAGTGGGAGGAACTGCTAAAGTATTTTGCCTTCAGAGAGAGGCGCTTTGTCTGCCACTGCAGCATCCCTCTGTCCAAAAAAACCACAATAGTGGAAGACTACAACCAGACCTCTCCATGCATGCGATCTGCATGTAGCCTATTTCAAGTTTATAGTGGCTTTCTGGATCTTTCTTTCACCTTGTTTTTCTCATCTTGATGAAAAACAAAAAAAAGTTATATTTCTTTAACGAATTTGCTTGTTTTTATTCAGTTCACTACCACTGTCAGGAATTCGATATTTCAAGGATGCTTCCGGGCACAAACTTTCCTGTAGACTAGGCCATTATCTTAAAAGTCTAGCACATATGAAACCCCCTGCAATGACCAGACTTCATTTTTCATTGTGAAAGTAGCCTAAGTCAAAGAAGAACCAAAAATACTAGAATATGCCCTGTAGCAAATTTGCACTTTCTTCTTCTTCTCTTCACTGTAATACATAAACCAGCCAAGATATGAAGCCTACTATAGGTAAAGAACGAATGCTGGATGACCCCGCTCTTCTTAACTGATAACAACCGATTATTGCAGCAATTTCTCAGCATTACCACAAGAGGTACTATAGAGTCCATTAGCACAAACTGTACATTTTAATTTCTCTTTAAGAGGTGTTTTTCCCAAAAGCATCGTTAGCCAACTACAAGTTCTGTTGTTACCAACATAGTTCAACATTGGTGTTTCCCGAAAGCAAACCAGGGTGTGTTTCCCGAAAGCATTGTTAGCCAACTATGATCGCAAGTTCCGTCGTTATCAGCATAGTTCAACGAGTCGTGTTTCCCGAAACCATAGCTCCAACGAACATTCGCAAACAGCAACGCAAAGTTGTGTGGTTGGAACGACAGCTCTCGATCTGTGGTTAGAAGCATAGTTTCTAGTTTGCATGACATGTAGACTCAAATACTTATCTTGAGCAAAATAAGCAAGCTGACATTCAGTACAATCTGTATCTTTTATTTAGAATACATACACATCATTTACGTCTTTTAGTTTGTCAAGAGATTTAAAGCGTCGTTTTGAAGAGTGCACATTTGCGAACGTGCTCTACTACGTAAGAACGAGCCTATGATTGAATCTGGAAATAAAGCAAAATAACTGAGAAGTATGAGAAATAGTCCTCAGATGCCATGTCCGTAATTTATAGCAAAACATCTAGCATTAATTCGATCTCAAACAGATTCATTAAAAGTAGTTATTACTCCACCACCTGCGTGACATCATTAATCAACGTGGTTGAACGCCAATTTGCGACAATACGGTTTCAGGAAACAGTCGTGACGAGCTAGTTAATTTCTTCAACGCTAAATTTTGCTATGGTAGTTAAGCAGCGAGTTTTCTGATTTTTTGCCGTATACATGACTTAAAGGAGACATATCATGCTTTTAAATTGTTCCTTTTTACATATAAATCATACATTTGTAGTCTATATAAAGCGGAACTGCAATGCTTGGGTCTGAATTCCTCATTATTATAGCTCCACAGGCCCCTTTTCTACCCCTTTTCTGATGTGCGTCTGAGAGCAACTCGTTTTGGTGCGGTCTCTTTAAATACAATTGAGACACTTCATACCCCGCCCACACTCGGTTCAACTCCACCCCGTTCGGCCATTTTTGTAGTTTGATAGCAGAGATACGATTATCTAGCGGCACAGAAACTTTTTATTCACACGTTATTAACAAAATGTCAACAACGGAAGACTTGTCCAGCCAGCCTTACATGTTCGAGGCAGAGTCGGAGCAGGAGCGAGATGAAAATGAAGACGACAAACCTGTAGAACAACGTCTTCATATGGATGTATCGCAATGGTGTGTACTGTATTTACACATGAAACTTTGGTTTTACCACCGTGTCGATTTATTTTGATTAATATGTGCGAGGGAGAGAGAGCAAGACAGCGTCTAGTTTGGAGACGGTGATGTCTTGTTTACACTTTCGCCTGGCTCTGAAGAGAGAGAGAGTGAGCGCGCGCGCGCGACCCGGTCTCTCTCTCTACTCGTTCTTTCAGTTAAACATGCGCCCTGTAACAAGCGCAGCAGTTCATCTACATTAAACGGTGTAATGAAGCGTGTGGGTTACTACATCCAACAACCGAACATTTTAACTTACCCTCTCGTAACTTCTGCATCCTTTAGCTTGGACTACAAAATTGCAGCGAGAAATAAAAATGGCGGATTGCTCGAAGTGTTGGGCCGGAAGTCAATGTCCTTTTTTGGCAGTTCCGCTGCAAATACTGTGACGTAATAGTTCAAAAAACGTCATAGATAACAGAAAAATCGGAACAGGTTGAAAAATATGACCAAAACAGAATATAAAGATATCAACGAAGCACCTGAAGAGAATAATTTCATATTTTCTGTACTTCTAAACACTCCAAATATACAACAAAATGCATTTAAGGGCTAAAAAAGTGCATTTGGCATGATATGTCCCCTTTAATTCAGTTTAGTTTTTCGCAGTCTGAACAGCAAAAAAATCTGATGTTTAAAAATCTTATCCAAATTACAGTTGGGACAACATGTATAACATCATAAAAAATGCAATATTGTCAGGACCCATTTCCGAATTCACTAGTATTTGCTGACTTTTTCCTCATTTCGCAAACTACTACATATCATCACTATACCATCCAATGTCAGCACATCAGATATTGACTTTGCTGTCTGAAAAAGTGGATCAGATATCTCAACAATGGCAAAAATGGCCTGCAAAACAAAGACAAAGAAGTAACCATTAACTCACCTTTCTGGCAATGGTTGGAGGTCCAGCATCTGTAATTGTCATTGCCGTTGAAGTTGGTCTTGATACACTGAGGGTTGTCCTCCATGATTCCCGGGCAAACATCTCCACACTCCTTGGACTGTTTATTTCCATCAATGTTCAATTCGGCATTCATAATGAGAGACCAGTCCACAGAATCTAAGTAGCAGAGCTCGGGATTCTTCTCAATTCGTATCGCACCCCGTGTGATGTTCCGCAGGTTGTAGAGGCCGATGTCCTTCAGGCTGGTCAGCTCAAATATGACCAGGGCGTAGTTGTAGAACAAGTTACGGCCCCGGATCACAGCGAGATTAGGAAAGAGGGTGCTGAGGCTGTCCAGCCCGGATACACGGAAGAGGAGAAGGTAATCCGTAATCATGGTCAGTTTGGGGAAACTGAGGGTGCGGAAGATCTCCTGGTTGTTATTGTTTTTGCCTCCGATGAGGAGGATCTGCAGGTATCCCTCAACCACTGTACAGTTCTCCAGACGCTTGAAATTACTGATGTCATTGCCAATGTCAATGCCTGGACCACAGACTGGAAGGAGGAAAACAGAAATATTCAGAAGATAATCAATGCAATTCAACAGTAATATTCAACAGTCACAGGTAGCAATGCTTTCGAGAGATTTTAATGATGCTAAAAACTGACCTTGAATATCTGAATGAATAGATTGATTCATGGAAATCAATCTATTCATTCAAATATTCAAGGTGAGTTGGTGCATCGCAACTGTCAATTTACTTACATGTGTCATTCCAAACCTGTGTGACTTTCATTCTTCAGTGAAATGCAAAAGAATACATTTTGAAGATATCTTGGGTTCCAAAGTTGTTTGCACCTGAATGTTCCTTAAAATATCTTTTTTTCACTGAAGAATAATATTGCATATAGGTTTGAGAGTGAGTAAATGACGACAAAATGTAGGTACCAAGGTACACAAAAGCATTTACCAAGCGCTAAATAAACACAAGTCGAATGATTTAGGCCAAAAAAACTAACACTTATTTACTGACTGTCAAGCCAGAGACGTGTGAGAAGTTTCAACCAACTGCAGTTTTTCTTCTGCTACTGACACACTGCCATGAGCCATGAGGGAGCCTTTATAAGATAGATTTTTGTGTTTTTATGACAGGTATCCTGAGACGGACATCTCTGCTTTCACTACCACCCTATATGCTGTTTATTTTCCACGGCGTGATTTGCCCACAGGCAAAACACAAAGAAAGATGCTAAAACATTTAGGCCGAGCTAAAAAAAAAATGAACCCTGGAAAATGCAATAAGATAATTATAGAGCTCTTGAATTACAGAGCTTAAATGAAACTTTAAAAGATAACATTACCTAGAGTTTATAACCCTTAAATCTTAGATAATCTCAGAGAGATAAGGCCCATTCCTTCCTCTTGAATGTCCTTTCTTTTATAGTCATCCTTAAATTCTGAATCTAACAAGTGTGCATTGCTGTATTATATTCATTATGCTAGAAAACAGAATTAAGCTTTGGCAAAAACAAGCATCTTTCACCACGCTGGAAGACAGACAGCACCCAGTCTGTCTGCGGACTCTAACATTTTCACACTGCTGAGTAAACAGTGCTATCTTTATTGCTTTGATGGCTCTCCAAATCTCATGTTTACATTTGATAACCCAATTCCAGCCCACCATAGCGAACTCTCAAAGGTAGCAGAGTGGAGGCATTTGGAAATTAGGTCATAAACTGATGTCACTGTTTAGAAATGAAGCAGGGGGGGAAAAAGCTTTTAACCCAAGCTAGTAAATCCTAACACTTCAAATTCTACAACAAAACAGATCGCAACAGAATGCGTTCATATGGAAATGGGATACGAAACCAAAAATCAAGAAGGCCTCATATTTTTGCTAACAGAAGTTCAGACGGTACTTTCTCTGCTCATCATTTCAATGCTGACATCAAATGTTTGTATCTTACATACATTACAAATATATTTCTGCAATTGTTTACATTTGTATCATGTTTACATTTGTCCCATCAAATATGTCTTAATAAACTGGGGTAAAAAAAGATTTAACTTTTAAAAATAGCAATCATATTAGTTAAAGGAACCGCTCACCTAAAAATGAAAATTCTGTCATCTCTTACACACCCTCAAGTTGTTTCAAACCTGTATGAATTTTTTTCTTCTGCTGAACACAAAGGAAGATATTTTGAGAATGTCTGTAAACTGACAGTTGATGGACCCCATTGACTTCCAAAGACTTCCAAAAAATACTATGAAAGTCAATGTGGTCCATCAACTGTTTGGTTACCGACATTCTTCAAAATATCTTATTTTGTGTTTAGCAGAAGAAAGAAACAACTTGAGGGTGGGTAAATGATGACAGAATTTTCATTTTAAGTGAACTATTCATTTAAATCACAAAAACAAATAAATGAACATGGTGTGAATTTTAAATATCCACAACAAAATGGCTTTAAATAAAAATTAAAGGTGTTTCTTTATATTTATTTTTCTCTAAACTAAGCATATTGGGGATATCGTTTTAAACTTGGAATCAATTCGTAGGTTTTCCTTAATATCACTTTTTAGTCTTTTCTAAAATCACTAACAAAAGCAAATTCTTTTATGACATCAACCTCTAAGAAATTACATCATTTTTAGAACTAAAACAACAGCACAAACATTAGTATCAGCAATTCATTTGATGAGTTATGTGATGCTTTTTTGGAACTCTAAAACATTCCATCCTGTTTGATGAAATTACAGATATTGCTATTAAAATATTGATTCAAAAAAATAACTAAAGGAATTTTAAACTGACAAGCGGATGTACGAGAATCACTCTGTGTAGGCCTATTTAAAGAAAGAAGCAAAAACTGCATTAACCCAACCAAAAATGCAGATCAACTAATAAACAAATCGTTTGATCTCGAGATAAATCAACCAGTTAACCGGAACCACATATATGCCCCACTGGGAATCTCTAACCGTCCTGTGCCAAGAGAGACAGGTTATACTTAGGATTTCCACTAAGAACCTCCTCTGCCTCACTACCTCGCTGCCCTGCAACCGCTGGGGTTAACAGTAAAACCCAATTACACAGACTTCACAAACTCCTCACTCTTCCAATCAACAAAACCGGGTCTGTTTTGCTAGAGCGGGTGTTTTTGCATGTTCTATTTTAAAAACTGATTTTTTTCCTCCCTCTCTCTCGATGAATCGGATGAATCAGGGGGTCTTTATTTGCAGTTTACTTGGAAACATGGAAATTTTGTGGTGGTCAAACATTAAGGGGAAGCAAAAATTGCTCTTTTTTTTGTAAGAACTTACAGGATTATTGATTTTAAAGAGACAAAAATATCTTGCATGTTTTTCACATACGTATGGGGACAATTTTAGTATAATTGATGAACTCAAGACAGTTTTGCTTGGAAAAACAGAAGCAAATTTGCATAGCCCATTTTATTATTAATCTAATAATAAAAATGACTCATTTCTTCCAGCATGTTTGCATGCAATAGTTAATTCTCCAAACCCAACACAGCATGAACAACATGAGACATACAGTAACAAGTAAACAAACACGCCCCTACAGAGCATGTCATGGTTTTTTCTCTTCTAAAATCACTTTCATTTACTGGCAACCACATCACAGCGTCTACTAACCTAACAGAGACCAGCCCTTTCCTGACAGCAATCGCACAAACTGTAACCAACCACGCTTATATCAATATTATCTGTTAGTTACATTAACCAAAGAAAACAAATGATAATCTGTGGCCAATTTTGCCAGCCCTTAACAGACAGCCTAATAGTTAGTGACATGTATGTGATTTATCAAACTCTACATTAAACAGTTGTGAGACTACTCAAGTTGTACATAAAACAAATTAAAACTATTTAGGAAGATCAAACGCTTGCAAAGAGAAAGCAAGAAGGTCAAAACATTACTAAAGGATTAAAAACCAGAACTTAAGTACTTAAAAAATGCACTGAGTATCTTATATGAAATAAACATTATTATTGTTTCAAGGACTGGCTTAGGGATAACCAAGCTAACAGTGAACGCTCTCAGAACTTCCCTAACATTCTGGCAAGTTTCTCGCGAAGATATAAACAAACATTCTTCCAGTAACGTTAATAATCGTTTAAAGTTATCTGGTCTTTAACGTTATCAAAACAGCAGCACAAAAACGTTATTCATTCATGGAACATTTTCCTGAAACATTTTAGTTGGACGTTAGTCTACTGTTTTTTAAACGATAGCCTACTACAGCCTAGATGATTCAGAAAACATTCAAAAGTAAGGTTCCCATAACATTTTCAAAATGAGAAATATAGAAAGCCTTCCCCTCATGTTTTCTCTAACGTTCACGTAACATTTTTAAAACATTTAAAAAACTGAATGTTGAATATTCAGAAATAATGTTTTTATAACTTTACGGTAACATTAGCCAAACGTTCTTAGAACATATTTTTGTTAGCATGGAAATAACACTAATGCGTTTAACGTCTAGTCTATTAAAGAACCTGTTGGTTTATAATCACTTTAAACAGATACTGTCAACAAAATCTCCCATGCTGTTTAACTTGGTCATGATAACTCAAGTCTGACTTTCATACTTCTGCTAAAGTATAGATCTATATCTACAGGTGCACATGATGGCACTTGTAAAACACAATTAGACACTATATTCCAGAATTATCTGATAGATATAGAAGTAAAATACCTATGAAACGACCATTTTAAAGGGCAGTGGTAGCATGACCAAAGTTGACTTTGTTGTCTTTTTTGACTTTGCATAATCAAAACACTCTGTGACACTTCTGTGATGCATAATAGAAGCGTGTTCCCATGTCTTTTCTAATATGAAACATGTAAATCAAGGAAAGCAGGGAACACGTGCATTTAAGTGAAAAGTAACAGGTCTTCTTGCCATACATCACAAATGAAAGCTTAAAACATCATTCATTACACATGTGAAATCACAAAGCAAAGTAAAGGTTTTCTTAGACCAGCAACAATTAGGCTATATGTTGCTCTAATCCATATGCATTCACTATAACTTACTTTCTCCATGACAGAGTGTGGAGAGGGCCAGCACCAGACCACAAAACATGGTCCAATATCGCCTCTGTCTGCTAGACTTCATTCCTGTACAAAAACAAGGCAAACACTTGTTTTAAAAAATATATATTACAAAATAGGGGGAGGCAGCTCAACCCTTCAATGTAGATGATGCTTGACTCTTGAAGTCTTCTCAGTACAAAAATATGATCAAAGTTGGTTTATCCAGCTTAGTGCCTCCTTATGGAGGGGGTGAAAACAAAAATATAGATACACATGAGCTGGAAATAATCAAAGAAAACCAATTTCTTCCATCTTCATGGTGTTTTGCTGGGATAAATGACCCTCCAGACACCCCAGCGAGATTCTCCAGCAGACTCAGCCCGTTATGCCCACACCATGAGGCGGATTCAACCGCACTGATTGTCGGGCTCCTTAAACGTTTTTGATATTATTTTTTACTGCTTCTCCTTGTCGATTTATGTGAAAATAACCAAGAAAAACACGTAACGGCTTGATAATCCGCAATTCCCTGTTCCATGGCGTGGGAAAAATGGGGAAAACACGTTGCAGGTCTCCTCGCAGGCTGGTTTTCGCTGTAGTTGAGTGAAACCCGCTCAGGTCCGCTGGCTAAAACAGTCTGGACGAGTGTGTGTAAGTGTGTGTGATCTTCATCAGCTGCAATATGCCCTGTACTTCTCATCCAGCGATTTTAAAGGCCTAAAATCGGTGAAGAAACTCAGAAAGATGCCAAATAATAATATTCGTCCAGGCTTTAAAATGGTCTCTCTCAGCCTCCCACCATCTTCAGTCTGAGATTTCAAAGCTTGATTTTTCTCTTCAAGAAGCGGAGTATGGAGGGCACATATGATTTTTGAAGGATCGGATCTGTTTTCATTTAAGAGATGTGAAGGATGTGGAGTAGATCATGTAGTCTCTCTCCGTTGAATTGACGCTGTAAACAAGGCTCGATCTCTCTCACACACTCATGCACTCAAACGCATAGTAGGCTAACGTTACGTTGGATAAAGGTGTGAGGGAAAACCCGGGCTGGAGGACACACACTCACACACAAAAAGGATTTGGATCCGGTTGCTGGAGAAAAACACTGCTACTGGCGGTGTCAATACCTTTAGCTGCCTACATAGACATGTAAGTGCTTCATAGGTGCTGCACTTTTGTCAAGTGAAATATTTATTTAGCCTACTTATTTATTACAATTCACAAGACATGTATGCAGTTAATAAAATAAATATTTATTATAAAATGTTTATTTATTTAAATTAGCCTACAAAAAAAAAACATGTATTATATAATGTTACTTATTTATTTATATTACAATCAAACAATAACATATTATCATATATTCAAAATGATTTTTTTCCCTAAAATTGCTACTACAGTCTCAAACAGTAAACACAGCAAGTTTATTGTCAGGCCTCTTTTGGGAAGATGCAACACGTGTAATTTAGTCTCACTGTAATTTTGTCTCACAAAGGACTCTGTGTTCTGCCGGTAGGAAAACACTCATGTAATATGATGTCATAATATGACATCATTGTTTCATCCATAATTAGTGTAAATTGACACAGCCCGATTTTGCATGTTTCATGTTTTTTTTGCAGTAAGAATACCAAACATATTATTAGTAGTGTTTTAATGTTAAAATAATACTATTTATTGGATTATCACATACATTAATGGCTGCCACGTTTGGCACTTAACTATTCATGTTGAAATCCATAAACATTGCATCAAAAATATAATTCTTAAAATATTTCAGATTAAAATATAAACCAAATGAAAGATTATAATAAAAGAAATACAATTTTTATACTTCCAAGATGAATGTTACATTGTTTATATGAACTAGTTTATTGGTCATTATGTCCTTTAAATAGATTTTGATTTGGTTTTCGATCTTTGGTTCAGGTTAATGTCAGGTTCCTGAAAGCAATATTAAATCAAAACCAAGAGCAATTGCTTTGGACAGCTCTACATACATTTAACACTGATACATTATGAGTTAAAACATCAAAATGAATAGTTCAAGTATCACACTTGTTTTCTATGAAACACTGCAAAATAGAATACTCTAAAAATGAATGACACACCATCTACTCATACCCTACATGTCTATACAAGGAGTTTACAGACTAAGACATTTTTACATAGTTAATAAGTCCTTTAAAGAGATTTTGGTTCAGGTTGATCTCAGTCAATTCAGGTCAAACATCTCTGAATTCACATATTTTAGACATTTTAGATATTCTAGAGATTAGAATGCATCTCCCTTCCAATGCTGAATATCATAATTTAACCGTGTGGCTGATACAATCCGTTTTCAAACAAACGGGATATAGACAGTGCAACAAGCTCAGGGTTTGTTTGGATGTTGGTGGTCCTTTCTCTAATGAAATAAGAAAAGCTTTTTTGCTGAAGTATAATCTGTGACAGTCTTGATTATCAGCATAATTACAGAGCTCTTTCGGCCCAAAGAGGAGCGCACAAAAGAACTGTGTTAACGCGGCACAAATAACTCGATCCTGGCACACACATTTAAGCTCCTGTCACATTTAGAAAATTATAGGGAGAGAGCACACATACACCCATTAAACAATGGACTGTACATCCACGGCCACCCAAGACTACAACTACTGCAAACCAGCCTTGAACGAGCACAAACTGTACCAACGTGCCCTTCCGATCTCACCCTCCCCTTTCCACCCGCTGAATGTTTTGCCTGTCTTCTTGCATTTGTTAAAGCCTCATAAACCGTCCCCATAAAGACGGCATACAGCCCACCTACCTCGAGCGCCTCTTGTTGGTTTAATTCTCTCTCTGCGCTCAAGTGGAAATAAGTGCTTACCACCAGCGGGTCACACATGCTAATGAGCGACTGTTTGTTTTTGAGGAGGAACGGAATTCGGGATGAGAAGGGAAAAATTATATAAGTGCGTGAATCCAAATATCTCTTTACACTTTTAAACTTAAAGGGTTAGTTCACCAAAAAATGAAAATTCGGTCATCACCCTCATGTTGTACCAAATCCGTGAGACTTTCATTCATTTACGGAACACAAATGAAGATCTTTTTGATGAAATCTGAGTGATTTCTGTCCCTCCATTGACAGCTACGAAACTACCACTTTGACACTTCAAAAAGTTCATAAAGAGATAAAACTAATTCATATGCATTGAACAGTTTTCATTAAGGCTTTTATTCACATTAAACATTTAACAATTAAGCATTGTTCAGCGAACATAAACAGAAGCTCAACTGAACCTGCTTGACGCATGAGAATGAACCTCATTGGTTCTTGCTGAAGCTCAAACGTGCTGCGCAACACGAGAATGAACCTGATTGGTTCTTGCTGAAGCTCAGACGTGCTGCGTAACACGAGAATGAACCTCATGGTTCTTGCTGAAGCTCAAACGTGCTGTGTAACAAGAGAATGAACCTCATTGGTTCTTGCGGAAGCTCAAACGTGCTGCGCAACACGAGAATGAACCTCACTGGTTCTTGCGGAAGCTCAAACGTGCTGCGTAACACGAGAATGAACCTCATTGGTTCTTGCTGAAGCTCAAACGTGCTGCGCAACACGAGAATGAACCTCATTGGTTCTTGCTGAAGCTCAAACGTGCTGCGCAACACGAGAATGAACCTCATTGGTTCTTGCTGAAGCTCAGACGTGCTGCGTAACACGAGAATGAACCTCATTGGTTCTTGCTGAAGCTCAGACGTGCTGCGTAACACGAGAATGAACCTCATTGGTTCTTGCTGAAGCTCAAACGTGCTGCGCAACACGAGAATGAACCTCATTGGTTCTTGCTGAAGCTCAAACGTGCTGCGCAACACGAGAATGAACCTCATTGGTTCTTGCTGAAGCTCAAACGTGCTGCGCAACACGAGAATGAACCTCATTGGTTCTTGCTGAAGCTCAGACGTGCTGCGTAACACGAGAATGAACCTCATTGGTTCTTGCTGAAGCTCAAACGTGCTGCGCAACACGAGAATGAACCTCATTGGTTCTTGCTGAAGCTCAAACGTGCTGCGCAACACGAGAATGAACCTCATTGGTTCTTGCTGAAGCTCAAACGTGCTGCGCAACACGAGAATGAACCTCATTGGTTCTTGCTGAAGCTCAAACGTGCTGCGAAACACGAGAATGAACCTCACTGGTTCTTGCGGAAGCTCAAACGTGCTGCGCAACACGAGAATGAACCTGATTGGTTCTTGCTGAAGCTCAGACGTGCTGCGTAACACGAGAATGAACCGCATTGGTTCTTGCTGAACCTAAAAATGTGCTGCGTAACACGAGAATGAACCTCATTGGTTCTTGCTGAAGCTCAAACGTGCTGCGTAACACGAGAATGAACCTCATTGGTTCTTGCTGAAGCTCAAACGTGCTGCGTAACACGAGAATGAACCTCATTGGTTCTTGCTGAAGCTCAAACGTGCTGCGTAACACGAGAATGAACCTCATTGGTTCTTGCTGAAGCTCAAACGTGCTGCAAAACACGAGAATGAACCTCACTGGTTCTTGCTGAAGCTCAAACGTGCTGCAAAACACGAGAATGAACCTCACTGGTTCTTGCTGAAGCTCAAACGTGCTGCGCAACACGAGAATGAACCTCACTGGTTCTTGCGGAAGCTCAAACGTGCTGCGAAACACGAGAATGAACCTCACTGGTTCTTGCGGAAGCTCAAACGTGCTGCGAAACACGAGAATGAACCTCACTGGTTCTTGCGGAAGCTCAAACGTGCTGCGAAACACGAGAATGAACCTCACTGGTTCTTGCGGAAGCTCAAACGTGCTGCGAAACACGAGAATGAACCTCACTGGTTCTTGCGGAAGCTCAAATGTGCTGCGAAACACGAGAATGAACCTCATTGGTTCTTGCTGAAGCTCAAACGTGCTGCGCAACACGAGAATGAACCTCATTGGTTCTTGCGGAAGCTCAAACGTGCTGCGAAACACGAGAATGAACCTCACTGGTTCTTGCGGAAGCTCAAACGTGCTGCGAAACACGAGAATGAACCTCATTGGTTCTTGCGGAAGCTCAAACGTGCTGCGAAACACGAGAATGAACCTCTTTGTTTCTCGCGTGTCAAACGAACATGCCACAACTTTACCACAACAGATGTGTCATTGAAGAATGTTTATATGTGAATAAAAGCCTAAATTCAATTTGTTCATCATATGAAGTGATCGTGTCCACTCAATTCAGATGAATTAGTCAACGGAGGGACAGAAAGCTCTCAGATTTTATCAAAAATATCTTCATTTGTGTTGCGAAGATGAACGAAAGTCTTACAGGTTGGGAAAGACAAGAGGGTGAGTAATTAATGACAGAATTATCATTTTTTGGTGAACTATCCCTTTAAGTTTAAAATGAGATATTTGAATTCATGCACATGTATAATTTTTTATTATCAATCGTGAAGGGTCAGTTTCATTATGGTTGTAACTCTGTGCTAGAATTTATTTTCAAGGAAGTATCATGTATTAATGGGTAAAGCAACAGTAACGTCTTCAGCTAGTCAGTTTGAGATCCTTTCCATCTAAACAGGTTATATCTCTTAAACCTAACTGTTTTATGAGCAGTGGGATAATCAAAAGAACCATATTCATCTGCACAGTCAAGGGTGAAGCACAAACAAAAAAACTTTTTTCTTCTGTAAAATTTAATGCAGTTTTGTTTTTTAACCACTAGAGGTCCAAAAGTTACATAATACCGAGCATTTAAGCAGTAGACGACAGATCTGAGGGTTGTTCCATAAAACAAGATTAGAATACAAGCCAGGCTTATTTTGGTAAGTCAGACTTATTGTCGGTGGATTCTGTTTCATAAAGCAAACTTAAAATAGTTCAAACTCAGTTACCCTGGCAACTTATGCTGGGAAACTAGCCTGGTCCAGGGCAGGCTAACTGTCAGGCTAAGCCTCAGCTGTTACACAGATCCTCTAACACTGACCGATATTACCACTGACACTCTCTCATACCATTATTGGACTTTATTAACCACTATTAGTCCAAAAATAAATACACAGTATACAGAAAATAAACTTAAATAAGGCTACAATGATAATTTAGACAATATATTTATATATATCTACACAATCTAAAAAAAGTTAAAATTAAAAATAAATAATTACAAAACCACAGTATAAATTTTAACTGGTAAGATGAATCTGAGCTTAGTAATTGACAGTATATTAGCCTACATTTGATTTACCCCATTACAATAGTCCCTTTACAGTTATTGCTACAGTTATTACAGTTAATGTCCAAATAACAAATATTTTAGCATATATATATATATATATATATATATATATTATGTACTTTATTGTGGCTTTCAATTCAAACACATTTAACACAATTATACAAATGGACAGTTCCTTTAAAGACATCATATTTTCCCCCAATAAATATTCATTTATTATTTATTTTTCCTTCTACTTTTTTTTTTCTTTTGTGATAATACCCACCAACACATAGCCTAAAAAACACATGATTAGAACAATAACCAAAAAGTACATAGTTAGACACTTTTACATATGATTTAAGGGGGAAAAGACAAAAAAACAATAAATAAATATTAATAAAAATGTAACATTCACATATTAATATCAACCTCTTATAATGACACATAATTCCTAATAGTTATTCAAGTAATATTATTTGAATATCAAATATTCAATATTAAATAAGTCAATAAATAAAATAACAAATAACTAGAAATAAAAGGGAGGGAGGGTTATATAAAAATGTAGTTAATGTAGGCTAATATATATTCCTTTATTTTATGGAATATTCTTTGATTTTGGAGTTGCACATATCTTTTCAAAATGTATACATTTGCTCTTAATTTCATGTTATCCTCTCCATAGTGTACTTTAGAAATTACATCATTTAAAACTGGGGATTCTTGCTTTCTCCAAAAAATTATTGCATTAAAAGCTGTAATTCTCAGCATTCTAAATAAGTATACATCATCTTTATTAAGTAGCATATTAGGTCATATACCCAAAACTATATTTTGTATCTTTATAAATTTAGTTCCTTAAAATAAACTTCCCTGAATTAGGCTACTTCTGTTCACTGAAGTAGCCTACTTCTGTTCGCTAGAAGTTCACTGCAACTTATCCAACATCCTAAAGATAAATTATTATAATTAGAAGATATTTTTAGTGTTATAAAATATCGCGTATTAATTTTCCAAGCAAAATGTATTTCAGTCAGAATTATTGCGCTCCTATTTGGCGCGCATGCGCGCAGCAGCGCTCGTTCAATATGAAGATTAGCAGCAAAATGGATACATTTGCATGACTTTCTAACATTTACAGATGGAGGATATAACTGTAAAATGTAAGTTTTGCACTGAGGGGGGAAAAACACATATCACAAACGCATAAAACAGCACAAAATATACGCTGTTTGATGGTGGATCGATTTGATCCACGATCGACCTCTAGGGCTGCTACAAAAACGCGTGCACACGCAATTATCTAGACTTGATAAACCTGTATCAAATTAGTGAGATTGCGTGAACTTCAATTACCTTTTATGGAACCACTTTAGCCCCAACTTATTTGTTAGGCTCATTCAGGTCCGGTTTTGGAGTTTAATCCCCGCTTTTCTAAGCGTCTTTTATGGAACAACGTGTACGTGCACTTAAACAAAACGTTCAACGTTATCATGTGTTGGTGCGGACCAATTTTGTCGTTAAAGTTATGATCAGGCCTTTTTATGGCATTGCTGCGAATACTCATTCTTGGAACCTTTATTTTTTTTTTATATAGTGTAGGCCTATAAATCTGGGATTTATGGAAAGGTTCAGTCCATGTGCTTACGGCTTACTTAGAATCTTTTTTAGAATGATTCCAGGAATCAAGCGAGCATTCGGACCGTGGCTGACTAAGACAAAAATTAGTAATCTGCCATTTCTGAAGAATAGATAACCAGACTTACTGAATGTTGGCTAAAAAGGACGTTGCTATTTTAGTTATTGCGTAAGTCGTCTCAAAATTGAGTGAGTCATCTGGAAATCATTGGCTTGTAATCAAGGGTTCCCTTCATAAAAACAGTTAAGACACTACACTGTACTTTTAGTAAGATGGACTGTACAATAGTTGGGCCAACAATTATTATGTTGAATGGATGCATATATTACACTTCAGACAGTCAGACTGCATTACACTAAAGCAATTTAGCCAACGCTGTCTGCAGCAAGGAGTGATTCATAATAGGCCAACTGGCATGATGACAAACCAAAGCACTGGAATAGAGTCCTTTCTAACCCAAAAAGGTTTTATAAAAATCATTCTGGAACTAATTAAATATCATCTTACTAGTCCAATGTAATAAATTACAATGCATCCAAAATATTTGTGTAGAGTTGATTTGTTAGTCTGACCAGCAGAGGGCACCAGAAAACCAATTTACCGCTTTCATCACTGGACCAAAACAACTGAAGTGGGCTGCCCTTCTCAAAAAAGCATCGTGAGCTAATTTGATCGAAGTGATGTTTTTGGGAAACGCAATCCTGGATGCAAATTTGAGATGACGTCTGACTTAAAATAATATTTAAAATAAATAAGAAACTTGTGGAAAAAATTTATTTTAAACAAATACAATTCGCCTACAGAGTTTAGTTGGATGTTATTTTAAAGGGTTAGTTTACACAAAACGGAAAATTCTGTCATGTTTTACTCACCCGAAAGTTGTTCCAAATTTGTATGAGTTTCTTCTGTTGAACACAAAAGAAGATATTTTGAAGAATGTTTGTAACCAAACAGTTGACGGTAGCCACTGACCTCCATAGCATGGGAAACAAATTACTATGGAAGTCAATGATGCCTCACAACTGTTTGGTTACAAACATTCTTCAAAATATCTTCTTTTGTGTTCAACAGAAGAAAGAAACTCATACAAGTTTGGAACAACTTTAGGGTACAAACATTCTTTTAAATTTTAATACAATTTTAAATGTAATTTTTCATAGCTTCTGTCTTGGTATTTTGTTATTGTTATTACTTGTGTCCAAAAAAAAAAACTGCCAATGGTAGCACTATCATTAAAGGAAATGAATATCACTATTATATATTTTCTATTTTCTAGTACTGTCAAATTGATTAATCACAGTTAATCGCATCTAACATAAAAGGTTGTAAATACACTGAACAAAATTATAAACGCAACACTTTTGTTTTTGTCCCCATTTTTCATGAGCTGAACTCAAAGATCTAAGACTTTTTCTATGTACACAAACCCATACCATAACCCCACCGCCACCATGGGCCACTCGATTCACAACGTTGACATCAGCAAATCGTTCAACCACACAACGCCATACACGCTGTCTGCCATCTGCCCTGTACAGTGAAAACCGGGATTCATCCGTGAAGAGAACACCTCTCCAAAGTGCCAGACGCCATTGAATGTGACCATTTGCCCACTCAAGTCACTCACTCTAATTATAAAAGAATGTGTGGAGTTTTGTTCTCAGGTCCAGGACATACTGAATTTCATTTCAATTTTCCGAAGGTCCCTCCCTCCCATATGGAATGATATTCCGGACATTATTCAAAAGGAATTGCAAATTATATTTGCAATTGCGTTTCCAAATTGTGGACGCATAAAATGTGACATAATCCAAACGCAAATGCAAATCGCGCATTACCGTTTGCATTTTCGTTTAAGCGAACGCACAGTGACTGCCAAATTTAAAATGGAAATGCAAAGTCCGTTTGCAACTGTGTTTCACATATCTTACGAGTCTTGACCCTGTCATATTTAAATAGCAATTTCAATTACCACGTCTGCTTTTTCACTTTCTCAGCGTCGCGTATATAGCCAGCCAAAACTCAAATGAAATCGCAATTCCCTTAGTATTTCCATTTTTTTCTTTGTGAACGAACTTACGAATCATGTTCTTTAACGACCAGGCCCTCCGTTTGTGGGTGATAAACGCTGGTTCAAATCGATTTAATGCCCACCACGTTGTGTAACGTACGTGACACAAACGCCATGCCTTGATCAGTGAGGATCTTTTTCGAGATCCCCACTCGGGAGATCAAACGAAACAGTGCGTCCGTGACACTCTTCGCAGAGATGTTGCGGAGCACCACATCTTCTGGGTATCGCGTTGCATAGTCCACTATCACTAATGCAAAGCGATGCCGCCGTGCAGATCGTTCTAATGGCCCGATGAGGTCCTTGCCAATTCTTTCGAAGGGGACCTGCATTAATGGAAGGGGGCGCAAAGACACTTTTGGGGAGGCCGGCGGATTTACCAGCTGACATTCACGACAAGACGCGCACTATCTGCGTACGTTCTCGTGAATGCCCGGTCAAAAAAAACGAGCCATGAGACGATTTAATGTTGTTGTTTGTCCCAAGTGTCCCGCCACGGGATTACAATGAGCCGCCTGGAAAAGCATTTCCCGACGGCTTTTTGGTACTAATAACTGGGTTGTATTTTGTTTGGTCTGAGCGTCTTGTGTCACTCGATACAGCCAATCTTTTAAAATAGCAAAATATGGATAGGAGAGCGGGCGAGCAGGTTGGAGGGGTTGACCATCGATAAAACGGACCTGTTCAAAGGCATGTTTTAATGACTCATCGAGTCATTAAAGCATCGAGCTGGTACCAGCCAGCCTGACCAGGCACAGCCTGTGGGACATCCGGGACCCGGATCATTGTCCCCACCTCCATCACCGGACATCTGTCAATGAAATGCCCCGGGTCCCCGCAACGACAACAGGCCGGCCCAGACTCTAGTGGAAGGAAGTGGCTCAAGCGATTGGCGTGAAGAGAGGGCAGGGGAGATGAAGCGGCATTGGTCCCGGCAGAGGTCAGCCACCAGCATAGTCCAGGCCGGACCCACCCCAAGGACGTGGAACTCTCGGCGGGCCTGGAGGACGAGACCTGGGGAGAGGAATGGGTCGAGGGGAAGAGGGAGAAAGAGAAGAAGGGAGAGAGAGACTGCTGGGAGAGGTTCGCCGACCCCTGGGCACACCACCATGTGATCCTCGCCAGCTGTATGGCTGAGTCCAGCAATGTCGGGCGGTGGCACTGGACCCACTCTGCGGTCTTCCTGGGCAGGCAAGTTATGAATTGTTCCAGTTCTACGCAGTCGATGATTCCCTCGACGTCACTTCCCTCAGCCAGGAGCCATTTGCGGAAGGAGTCCCGGAGCTGTTGGGCCATCACAAAGGGTCAGCCACTTTCGCCCAGACCCAGGGAACGGAACCGCTAGCGATGTTGCTCTGGGCTCCGACCGACCCGCTGTAAGATGGCCCGTTTCAGGTCGTCAAAGACCAAGAGGTTCCGGACAGGCAGTTGTTGGGCAGCTACTTGCACCTCATCAGACAGAAGGGGGATGAGGCGCACCGGCCAGTGGTCCCGTGGCCACCCACCTGCCTCTGCCGTCTTCTGGAATAAGTCTAAAAAACCTTGGGCTCCCTGGGCCCCCATCTTATTCAACGGCAGGTGGGCAGGAGCGATCTGGCACGCTGTGGCCTCTGCCCGAACCTCCCGGTCGATCCAGCTCCGGAACTTCTCGCAGTCCTCCTGTTGGGCCTGGATAATGGCCTGGAACCGACGTTCCTGATCGGTCCTCAGATCCAGTAAGGCTTGGTGTTGTTCTTGATGGAGGACCGCGAGGAAGGAGAAGACATCCGCAAGACATCCCTGACAGAGATTGTATGGCGGCGGCTACTTCTGTCCCGGGTTTCGGCACCACTGTCGTAAGATTCGTCTAATAGGTGAAGGAAGAAGATGGGGTCGGCTTGTCTGAGACTCGAGATTTTATTTAAGTAACAGTAGATCACAAAATAACACAACACAGTCAATAACTCTTGTCACCAGCACTCTTCAGAGTTTTAAAACAGTCCAACTCTTCCCACTGGCTTTCGCTCACAAGTCTCAAGCAGTCCCTATCTGCCGCTTCACATCTCCCAGGTGGCTTTTATCCAGTCTCTTAATGCCAATTACTGAAACGAGATGGTGTTTGCAAACAGGTGTTTGTCATTTGCACTTGACCCACTTACGCACCGCTACTTTCTCTCTCTCCCGTCACAGACCTCGCTGAACCATGCCCCCCTTGCCACACTCACATTGATTTAAAAAATGTCAAAAAGAGGTGGTGGTCTCATCATGCTGCAAGTGGTCAGTGCTGTAATGAAATAATGCTCATGTTAACCACCATTCTACCATGACCATCCTATAAACTGTATAGACAAGAAGCTCATAAAAAGACACTGTAATGAATTTCTTGTATTCTAGCCATGTAAATAATATTGATGGTGTTATGAATAAAAAAAAAAAAAAAAGTTCAGCAATACAAAAGTTCAATAAATTCAACCAAATGTCACAATTCTGGATAAAAAAGTATCAGCACATGAGATAGTGATATTAATGAATTCAGCATGAGCAAGGAATGTGAAGAGTGTAAGGGGAATTTTCAGACTCTCTGGACAGGATGTCTGGATTTCAGATATGACACTAGAAGGAAAAGCTAGGTCAGAAAGGAGAAAGAAAATATAAAGGGAAAATAATAAAAACACACCTATGCATTGCCTTTAATACATTGTTAGCTAACTGCGTGATTTGTATATGTATATTTCTTAAATGCATAACTCAGACACAGTCCCCTCTGATAACAGATCACTCTAAATTGTAATGTAGACACATGCATTTTTTTGTAAAGCTGCTTTGAAATTAGATGTATTGTGAAAAGCGCTATACAAATAAATGTGAATTGAATTTAATATTTTGATGCAGAGGGTCAGTGCCTTATTTACATTATACCTTACAAATTATATAGACAAAAGGTGTAGCGGCCTTGTGTGAGGCTGGTCTTACAACCGGTCAAGATGTGTTTGAGAGTCGCTGCAGTTGGGCAGAGGGCACAGGTTGGGTCCTCGCCATACCACTGGTGGAGTTTTTTTGGAGATGGGAGCACATCATAGGTGGCTCTGATGATGAAGCTGATGTTGATTGCCTCCATTTCCCAGAGCTCCCTCCAGCTGAGCTTTCTCCTCTCCAAACCTTCCCACCTCATCCATTGTCCCTGCTTGGAAAGAGATACAGCCTTTGCGCTTCTTTCTGCCTCCTCCTGACAGCGCACCTCCTCGACCACCATTTTCCTCCTCTCTGATGTTGAGGCCTTACGCCAAGTTGGCATACTTGCTGTAAGGCCAAAGCCTCCTCTTCCCAACTGGACGTGCCCTACAATGTCGCTGTGCCTCAGGACTGACGTAGCTTGCTGCACCGCATCAGATGGTGTCCATTTCCATCCAGTTAATGGGTGGAACAGCATTGCTGTTGTTCTCAGCAGTGTTCTTGTGTGTTCCTTCTTCTTGCGAAGTTTCCTCAGGTTCCCTGCTCTTCGCAAGGTTACCAACCGACACCTGATGTCCCCCTAGAGTAGCAGGAGACCCTCTCTCTCTGCATCAGAGGCCTTCTTCCACTGCTTTCTCAGCTGCCTTCTCTCTCTGACCAGCCTTTCGATCTCTTGCTGGCTCCTGGATTTGGCTGGTGCTGGTGTTGCTTTGTCGCTTCTCCTTGTGTTCACTCCAAAGTAGCTCTCAAAAAACAAAAAAGTAGCTCTCACACTAAAGCATGTAATTTATAGAAATAATAATGAAATAATGAGTCACAATACATCTACAGCATTTATTAATATTAGCTAATATTAATCTCAACATTTACTAATATATTTTTAAGACCAAAAGTTGTATCTGTTAACGTCAGCTAATGCAATGTGAACTGTATATTTCTATTAAGGCCATCTTCCAAATGACACTCTTCATGTGCACTTGCGTTCTCGTGGACTTTAAAATGGGTGTCCCATTTGTCATTTTAGGTTTCAGAAGGGTGCTCATGAGCTTTGTGGCCGAAATGCGTCCTCAATGCGCACTTTTGCCGAGCCTTCTTCCCAACAGTCAAAGCGGCATTAAGTCACGAAAGTTCGTAAGGGCTTAGGGGGTACTTCACATTTCTTATTTGTGCTTTGTTACCTTTCCTTGCTTCCTTTCTGCTCGTCTTAGCTCCACTCCCTTAGGATGTGAGGGAAATATACACCTGTGTATCCTCGCTCATGACTCCTCAGGAAGCTTCACTCCTCGTTCTTCACTTCCTTGCGGTGCAATCAGAGAATTGAGATGTCCTTCAAGATGACTGAGTATCGGTTTCCGGGTCACGAGAAACAAGAAATCATCAATTTGAGTATTGAGAAGCAACCAGGGTTCCATTTGGGACAGGGCCTAAGTAACATAAAGAAAGGTTAATAAATTCTGTAAAAGTATATTGCTCATTGCTATTTCATGTTTGTTAATGCATTAACTAATGTTAACAAATGATTACTTATTGTAAATTGTTAGCAATATTTAAACAATTTTTTTAACATATATTTCTTTCTTAGAAGTGTTCAGCTCAGTACAATTCCCGTAAATTGCTTTGCAGCCAGTCAGTCAGCTTAAAGTTTACCATTTTGAGAAAGCTCTTGCCATTTTTGTGTACAATATGCATCAGCCGGCCAGTCAACAGACTTGGGCGGTCCACGGTCCAATCTCTATTTGACAGCACTTTATCTAAACACTTCCTGTAATGAAGGTCACCGAAGGCCAAGTGAACCTGCTATTGCTCCTCAGATCTCCTGAAAAGCATAACAGCCATGCATTCAGTGCGACAATGTACTTGATCTGAGAACAGCAGTCGGCTGTCCAGGGCCACCCACCACTGCTGGGTTTTGTGTGAGCTCTACAGGAGGTTGGTGTCCCTGCCACAGTTGGGCCTTGAACTTCACAGCTGTAAAGCATCAATGCCATCAGCCTGTGAATCAAGCTCTAGTTTGGATATTCACTATATAAAGGAAACTGTTGGAGACATGGTCTGCCAAGCAGTGCATGAGCTCTGACATGTCACGCAGTGATGGGTTTTAGCCATTGTGTGATTATCAGCCAAAAACATATGTAACAAATCAGCTTCCTCAGTGGAAGTTCTTTTTATTAATAATGCACTTTTACTTTAATTTTCAGTTTTTTATATGAACTTAAAGTAAACATAAGTATTTGTACCCCTTCATTTTTTCACATTTTATGTTGTTGAATTATATTAAAGGAATTCTGTCATCATTTGCTCACCCTAAAGTTGTTCCAAACTCGTATGAGTTTCTTTCTTCTTTTGAACACAAAAGAAGACATTTGGAAGAATGTCGGTAATCAGACAGTTGACGGTAGCCATTGACATCCTTTGAAGGAAAAAAATAAACAGTCAACGGCTGTCTGGTCCCCATCCAACCTGACAGAATTTGAGAATATTGGCAGAACTTGAGAAGAATGGCAGAAAATCGCCAAATGCAGGTGCAAAGCTTGATGCATAAGACCCAAAAAGACTTGAGACTGTAAAAGTGCTTCAACTAGGTACTTATACTTTTCTTATAAGTTTCTTCAACTGTCTTGGAGATGTTGCTAGAGTTCTTCTGGATTTAGTAAGCTGGATTTCTGTTTCTTCATGTAATCACAGACGGACTCGATGATGGTGAGATCAGATCATACCAGCTGTTGTCAGACTCCTAGTGCATACAAAAATGTCACTGGATTATTGCAATTATAACAAAGGCAAAAGGAATGTTTGGAAATGTAAACTGATATTTTCTACTGACACACTACAGCAAAAGATATAAATAACTTTCTTAAAACCATTTTTTTGGGTGAAAAAATCTCAGGATCTCAGGGCGCAGATGAAGAGCCGATGGAGCAGAGCAACATCGCTGGCACAGGAGGAGACCTAGTCTGAGTGTAGCCCCTCCAGTTCGCACCGCCTGTCTATGTTGGACGCAAACCCGGGCCCAACTCTTGAGATTAGGGAGTGAGGTTTACACGCCCAGCTCTCACTAGTCTACGTCTGTTACACTCACCCCCCTTAACCTCAATCCCTCCTGGGTCATGGCACCACTGTAGCCCCTCCAGTTCGCACTGCCCGCTCTAAGCAGGGCTGTCCGCATGGGAGGCGAGCGCTCTAACAAGGAGGCGGAGTGGGTAGTGAGGTTTACACGCACAGTTCTCACTGACCTAAGTCTGTTACATGAGGTGGAGCCAGAGTCCCCGAGGACTGAGGCGATGCCGGTGTGATGGAGGACCGAAGCGTACCTGAAGGGAAGGAGGAGCCTGCTGCAGCCGTAAGGGTGGAAGAACGGAGCGCAGCGGAAGATGGGAATCCAGTGGAGTCGAAAGGCAGAGGCTGTCTGGTGGAGCCGAATGTGGGAGGAGTCAAGGCGGAGCAGACAGATCAACGGCCCGCAATGGAGCGAGGTGATCAGAGGCCGGAGGCGGAGCCACAGGATCCACTCGCTCAGGCGCAGATGGAGGTTTCTCGACCTGAGGCTTAATGTCACAGCTTGGCATCACAGGAGATGGCGAAGGGCTGCAAACTGGAGGACTGGCTGACCAGGGCGGCGACGGACGCAGAGGGACACCCGAGGAGATCGAAGGTAAGATATAGTCCAATGTGCTGTCTAGAAACAGCGATGAAAGTTCAGAGCAAACGTATAAATCACAGTCCAAATAATTTATGGTGCTGTCTAGAAACAGCGTTGAGGATTCCGAACAAACAGATGTCGTGGCGGGTGGTAGCTCTCTGTCTGTAGGAGGCTCACACGATTCCTCCGTGGTCGAAGGTGGTGATACAGGCTCTGGGTCCGGCTGTGTTCTGGACTGGAGGTAGACACTCTCCAGACACCGGATGATGGCGTCCCTCCAGTTCATGAGGTGTCTGGGAGGTCTATGGGATATTGGTAGTTAGCCCAGAACAAAGACTTCAGGGTCTTGTCGTCGAAGGGGCTGGTGACGGCAAGACGACAGAAGTTTTTGGTGAAAACGAAAAAAATCCAGGCTCTCACAAGCCAAAACAGCAAATTGCGATGCATGATAATCCAAGAAGAAGATGATGATAATAGGTTCCAGTACAGACAGAAGATGTAATAGTGCATGCGTGCAACAAACGCAAAAACAAATATCTGATGAGTGGCGGAAACATACTGATGAGTGGTGGGAAATTAGAACAAAGGAAATACATGTGATGAATGAAAACAAACTGAAAGAATGAAAACAAACTGAAAACAAACTGAAACTGAAACAAACTGAAAACTGTACAATACATATGTATTGTACAGTATATGCATGTTTGTGTATATATGCAAATTGCTAACTAATATATATATATATATATATATATATATATATATATATATATATAGTTAGCAATTTGCATATATACACAAACATGCATATACTGTACAATTGATATTAGTTGATAGTTGATATTAACACCTTTTGTAATAAATGGATATTTTCTCCAATGTCTAAAAACTAGTGTTGTTCAATAAGACTTAGAAAAAAGTTTAGAAAGCATAATCAAATAGAAATATTTACAAATTTAATTTAAAGTGAATGGATAAAAACACTCAACAATAAACAATTTGCAAGGAGTAACAGAACTAAGCAAAACAACTATTAAGGTATAAGCAAAGCCTGTTGATTATTATAAAAAGTATACAAACTATTATATGCCACCTACTTTGCTCTTCACAAGAGTTCTGTCTAGCACATGGGAATCGATTCGTGCCAATACTAATGGATTAAATTAATAATGAAAAACAGGAGAGAAATGTTTATAAACGCAAAGCTCTGCTCTCATAATTGGCATAGAGTGCACACAATCCAAAATAAAGACCACCACAATAAACAACAGCACTTGAAAGACAAGACAATGATCACCAGCTGTCCATGCCCTCATTTACACCAGTTAGAAATTATATTCACCAAACGTCTCACAACTGCCCGGACGCTTGAAGCTGAATCTCTCTGAGAAAAATCCCTGGGCTAAAGTCACTTAGTGAAAGAGGTTACATAATACGCAATAACAGACACAGTGGCAGAAGTCAATAACTTCAGACAGAGAAAGATGTACTCTGCTCTAAAGAGGTTAACACAGTCAAGTGATGTGTTCTAAGGGTCCAAATGGCCATCTTGCATTCATTTTCACACAGGAAATGAGATTCATGTGTTTTGAGGCCAAGGTATTTGAACTTAACCACCTTGAACTACAGAGACCAACATGTCCTACATTTTCTTGACAGTGGTGAAATTCTTTTGTGGAACTAATAGAATTCTCACCAGTTCAAATCTCTCACATTCAGCACATTTCTTTTCTACAGTCAGTTTGATTTCATGCAGTCTTAAAAGTAAAGGTTCTTTATTGGCATTGATGGTTTCATGAAGAACATTTAACATTCCACAAAAGGTTCTTTAGATGATTAAAATGTTCTTAACAATTAGGGGGAAAATGGTTCTTTTAAGAACTGTTCACTGAAAGATTCTTTGGGGAATGGCATCACGGCGAAAAAAACAAACATTTATTTTCAAGAGTGTAGGCCTACATATAAAACCTAAGACAATTGAGACAATTGTCATTATTTACTCACCCTCAAGTCGTTCCAAAACTTGTATGGCTTTCTCTCTTCTGTAGAAAACAAAAGGAGATATTTTAAAGATGTTCAAATGTTTTTGTCAACACATTGAAAGTCAATGGGGTCTAAAAAGTCTGGCAAAAATTAACAGCCATAGAAGAGACCAACTAAATGACAAGTACAGTGAACAAGTCACATATTGAGAGTTATTATTTCTGTCAATCATTTTTCTACGTGTGGCCTGTATTTGTACAACATTTGGTTCTCCTTAGAAAGTACACACACTTTCTATATAAAACCATGAGTTTCTTGACTCAATTTCATGGTACGTTTACACGACAATGATGTACTAAACACAGAAAAGTTTTTTGTTCGTTTTTTTGCATACAGACGACACCATTGTCAAAACAATCCCCAGACACATGGCTTCGGGAAAACTTTGTAAAGAAACACTACGTGCCTATAGACTGAACACATAATATGATGTCACCGGTTTCACAAATTCGTGTTTCAAATAGTTTCCAAACCTTGCACTTTGAAATCCATTTTCAAAAGCATGCATTCTCAGGCCCCCAAAACACCATTGTCGGGTAAATGAATGGCCAAAACGCATAAAAAGTTTTCAGTTTTTAGTTGAAACCGGTGTCGTGTAAATGGCCCCTTAAATAAAGTCAACAAAGTATGTTTACGAGCTGTTTAATTCATAGAATTCAATCAAAAATCAATCAAAATAAAATGTTATTAATTCATTAAAATTTAACACATTAAATGATCCATGATGAGAACCCCTAAAAGGTTATACATACGACACACCTGACAGACTCTGTAAGGTTTTATTCAGAACCTTTTCTTCTGAGAGTATGCATGAAATAGATCATGAATTCATGAAACACATGATTTATGGCTAGATTTAACTAAAAAGAGGAAGAGTTTATGAGAACAGTTAAAAGTACCTCAGAGTGACCCTCAAACACCTGAATGTGTTTCCCACATAACCTGAGTTGAAAATAAACTGAGGTATATTTAAGTATTAGTTGTCTGCATGTAGTATCTTTTCAAGCCTTATCTTATGTGTGTATTTGATGCAAAATGTACTTTCATTTTAGCCACCTAAAGAGTGTCTTAAAGCTGTGATTTTCTGGTTATTGCTGTTTGAAACACATAACAGCTGTTCTTGCAGGAAATTGCTTATTTTTGCAGGCCATATCTCGGTGATGCTTTACAGCTCTACAGAGATGGAATAAGATCTCTAACCTTTATCAGGGGCAACACTTCAATATGTGCAACGACACATATTCACACTTCAAAACTTAGACAATTTCCATCAGATTCGGGGTTAAAGTTATTATAACTTGTTTGAATCATCTCTTGAAACAATAGCTGAAATAATATGAGGATCACTTCTGGTTGTGAACATTTCCATCAAGACTTTCTCTCTATCTGTGTGGCATTCCCTGTGCGCTGCATCTCAGCTGAAATGGTTTATTGTATCCTGTGTGCAAAACACTATCACTTGCATACTGAGAACAGATGAGTTTCTATGAATTTCATACGGTTTGTTAAATTTCTCCTTTGTTTTTAAGCCATAAATGCTGCACGGATTTTTGTTGCATTTATTCATGTAGCAGATGCAACTTACAAATGAGGAACATTACAAGTAATTCATCATAATATACTTCTTTTTTAAAAAAGAAATTAATACTTTTATTCAGCAAGTAT
>NC_139965.1:17668961-17868961 GCF_963993115.1 Abramis brama
AAAAGTGCAGATTTTGCCAGCAAATTTCTAAATGCCACATTTATGTTTAACTCATATGAATGAGTTCATTTGAGTTGATATTTTATCATTATTATTTATTTTTACATTTTTTATTTTAGTTTGTCCAAGCTGAAATAAATTCAAATATAAATATTACAAGAAAAACTTAAAAGTGATGACTTGGCAACTAAAGGAAATGAATAAGTTAAAGTACTAAAATTACTAAAACAATAAATTAAAACTATATACTGTAGAAATAAACAGTATATAAAAAAGAAAACGATGACTAATAAAAATGACAAGAGCACATAAAAAAATACTAAAACTAACAATGAAAACTAACACGGGGATTGGTTTGACAACGTTGTCGTCTGTCCGTGAAAAAAAGTAGTTTATACATTTTTGTAGTTTACACAGAGACGATAATGGCAAAAACTTGCACTTTGAAACCCATTTTCAAAAGCTTGTGTTTTCAGGCCCGCCAAAATGCTGTTGTCATGTAACTGAATGGCCAGATGGATAAAAAGTTTTCAGTTTTTAGTTGAAAATGGTGTCATGTAAACAGCCCCTAACTAAGAAACAGGTGTAAGAAATCAATCAAACAATGAATAACCATGACAGCCAAGGACAAGCGGGAACATTGGAACAAATTAAACTAACTAGTCCACGAAAATGAGTCCATAAGTCCATGAGAATATTCTGCCTAACATCTTTTGTGTTCTAGAGAGAAAGTCTTTCCATTTGAAACTACTGTACATATTTGGATGAACTATTCCTTTACTACAATTATTTTGCTTGAATCTTTAATGAAACATTGCTTCTTCTAGGTAGGCTATTTATATCACCGAAGATGGAAACCATCTATTTGTTTTTGTTAAAAGCAATGTCATGCTAGCATCATCTCAACAACACAACAAAGAAGAAAAACGCACATAGGCGACAGCACCATTTTGTCATCTCAAACCACAGTGAACAATGGGGAAAGGATATTACATCAGCAAACATATGGCCACCGCAGCCATGGTACTGGCTGCAATAGCCTTGGTGACCATCATTGCATTATCAGTCGTTTATAATCGAGAAAAGTCCAAAAACGCAGCAAAATTCACCGATTCAACTACATCACCAGTACCTCCCACCCCCAAGACTTCGAACGAACCCTGGGACAAATACAGACTGCCCGATACTCTGTCTCCACAGTACTACAACGTGACTCTTTGGCCTCGTTTGGTGATGAACGCCAATGGGACGTATATTTTCACTGGGAACTCGGGAGTGATGTTTACTTGTGTGAAGACGACAGACCTGATATTGATTCACTCCAACAAACTGAACTTAACCCTGTTCAAGGGGCACCATGCAAAACTCACGGGTCTGAGCGGCGTAACAGCTCCGGCAATAAAGACCACCTGGTTTCAGACCGAAACACAGTTCTTGGTGATTCAACTGGAGGGAAAACTGAAGCCTGGGAAGTCCTACTGGCTCTACACAGAGTTCAGAGGAGAGCTTTCTGATGATCTGAAAGGTTTCTACAGGAGTGAATACATGGAAGATGGTGAAAAAAAGTGAGATTTTGTACATCTTTGTGATAATACAATTTCCCCAAAGAGTATACGGACACTAAAGCAGCTGAAAATGTCTGAATGTTATTGCATTACACACAACCTATCAAACCAAGTGGCACCTGGTTGCAAAACAGATGATGTGGCAGATTTATTCGTAACCATAACCGAGACATTTTTGCCATTACTCAAAATGTTTCAGTTCTAGCAGACTAACCACATGTATTTCCCGTTATGTTCAGCAATCATAAAATGTCGAAATACTTTTGTTGAAATATCTGTTTATTTTGAACAGTACACATTACTGTCGAAAAGTTTGAGGTCTGTAAAAAAATGCTTTTAAATGCTTCATTCCGGAAGTAAATCAACCAAAAGTGACAGCAAAGACATTTATAATGTTACAGAAGATTTATATTTCAAATAAATGCTGTTTATTTTTTATCTTTCTATTCACCAAAACAAAATGTATTACGGTTTCCACTAAAATGTTAAGGAACCACTGTTTTAACAATGTTTCTTGAACAGCAAATTTGATTTCTAAAGGATCATGTGACACTGAAGACTGGAGTAATGATGCTGAAAATTCAGCTTTGATCACAGGAATAAATTACATTTTATAATCTATTGAAATAGAAAACTGTTATTTTAAATTGTAATAATATTGTTTAAACAAATAAGCGCAGCCTTGGTGAGCATAAGAGACTTACATTTTACCAAACCCAAGCTTCTGAACAATATGCTATCTATTATTTTATATTTTAAAAATCTATCAAACATCTTTTTCTGAAATGTTTTTCAAAAGTGTGCTTGTGCTATATTTTAAAAGTCACTTGGTTTGATAGTTTTGTATGTAATGCAAATAAGACATTTTGTATGTAATGCAAATCAAGACATTTTTAACTGTTACTTAAACTACTGAAAGTATTTTCCTTGATTTTGTTCGTTATAGACATTATAGGTCATTTAAATTTAGAAATATGACATCTTACTGACAAACAAAAAGTAATCGAATCTAAATGAATGAATGAATCTATTCGAATAGTAATTGAATCTATTGATAAAGTAAAGCACAACTCAAACCGTTGCCATTTGTTCAAAACTAGTTGACTTTATAGTGTTGTGATCAAACACTTTTCTCATGTTTTCCAGAATCATTGCCATCACTCAGATGCAGGCCACTTACGCTAGAAAAGCTTTCCCGTGTTTCGATGAACCTGGCATGAAAGCTGTGTTTCACATCACTCTTATCCATGACCTGGGAACTACAGCACTGTCCAACAGCCAGGAAATTAGTAAGACAATCAATCCATCGCTTTCACTAATCTCATTTGTGCTCACTGAAACTATTCATTTAGTCCCAGACTAAAATGCGTGTTTGAGCTGTCTGAACTGAAAGCAACTTGCACTGACATATCTTAAAATACATCAGTGCCATTGTTTTTATCTCAAGATGCACACCAGTAAAGTTTTTTTTTTTTTTTTTAAGGCACATTTATAAAAGCTACTTAAAGGCTCTAATTGAACTAAGGCTAATCCTGCAGCAAGATTTTTTTTTTTTTTATAAGGTCCACTGGGCATTTTAAAATTCAATTATTCTGTCACCTGCCAATTCTACTTTCAAGAAAAAAATATACACTGTAAAAAATTAAACCGTGATTTTTACGGTAAAAAAACTGCAGCTGTGGTTGCCAGTACTTTACCGTCAAAAATACAGTAGCAACGTTATTGGTTTTACAGACTTAACTTAAAATTTACAGTAATAAACCATAATTCATTATCTGATATAATGTGAATTTAACGTCCTATTGAAGTATTAATATCTGTTTTGTACCATTGTAATACACTGATAACCAACAATCACAGCAGTGATGAGAGTCACATGATCAATCAAAGCTCATCACAAGCAGCTCTTCCACAAAAAATGTAATACTAATATAATAGAAGCTGCACAGTGTCATTCACACAAACATTAAACACCATCATGGTAACACACATGAAATTTTTAAAATGCAATAAACAGTAATTTAATAACATTAAATGTAACATAAAACCCTAATGTACATAACTGATTAGAAAAAACGAAGAAAACTATGAAGAAACATAGTTATTTCAACAAAAATACATCAAAAGTGAAGTGTCACGCAGGGAATTGTGGGAATGTCAATTTACGGTTTTTCACTGTAAATTATACAATGAGTTGTTCTTTTTCACTTTCAAAAACTGTAAATTTAACGGTATTTTACAGTAAAATTACATTAAATGTACCATTAGATCTATCACAGTTATTTACCGTATATAGTACGGAAACTTTCTGTTAACCAATTAACAGTTTTTCACTGTAGCATTTTTACAGTCTTTTACCGTTAAAATCACGATCATTTTTTACAGTATATTATTAAAAAATATAATAACTTTAAAAATTATCAAAATAAATGATCAACAATATCAAAAACCTACAACACATCATGCATGTGTCGTGGTGCTCTCGTGAACATGCGTTGGAGACATTAATATTTTGTAAAACAAGTGGTAAATTATGTTTTTTATGCAAACATAGCACTCATATTGCCACTTTGGATCACATGGATTACTTTAATGATGTCTTTACTACCTTTCTGGGGCTTGATAGTGTTAGTTGCATAGCTGTCAATGGAGGAACAAAAAGCTCTCAGATTTAATTAAAAATATCATTATTTGTGTTCCGAAGATGAACAAAAGTTACGGGTTTGGAACGACATGAGAGTGAGCAATTAATGAAATAATTTTCATTTTTGGATGGACTATCCCTTTAAAAATACTTCATAGGTTTATAACAACATGAAGGAAATTACTAATTCCTTAAAAACCACACATGTCATGCTAACTTTGCACTTTCTGAGTCATGGTAGTCTGCTGGTTATGTGTCATTCGGCAACATCTGTCCTCCTGATGTTGGCATTCACTTCAGCTCTGTTTGTTTTCCTTGAAGTTATTCCCTTAACTGCCATCAGCTTCAAACCTAATCTTGACTATCTGAACATAAGCAAACCAGGCAAACTTTTGCCTCAAATCATGTTTTGCTTGCAGGGCCAATTTCATATCAAAACAATGTTTCTGTATCCAAATCCTGTCAAGATTTTCTAATATATCCCAGTTAAAAATGTTTTTCAAATGCAAAATGTATTGCTGCAGTCAGGCTGTGGTGACAGACTTATGTTTAAAAATGTGGAAATACAATTAACAATATATTGACTTCTAAAACCACTCACAGTTTTTCTCAATTGCTAAAACACAATTTCTGAAACCTTGCTCCATTTTCTGAAAACATTAAACACAAAACCTCATCTTCAAGCACCATTTACAAAACTTCTGACTCCTCTCGCAAAATGAAACTTTCGCCTCATCAAACGCTGCTCTCAAATCATAAACAAAGTGATCAAAATGATATCAAGCAGTCAGTAAACAATACACCAAAAAAAATAGAAAACACATTGTTCAAAACATATAGTTATCAGGGTGAAGTACATTTTTAATCTCAAAACAAATTTCATATTTTTCCATCATTGTCTTTTGATGAACAAAAACATGTTCTATCATAGTAGCTCAAAATTGATAAGAAATTACTCTGCTTTGCTCTTTGCAGTTTTTTTTGTTCTTCCTCATCCTTGTACCCGTTTTTACAGTACTGTACCCTGCATCTCACAAACTTGTCCTTTGTCTCTGTGATACTGTGATTCTTGTTCTTTGTTGATATGAACCTGCAACCAGTCAAAATCTATTGAGCAGTCAGTACTGTTAACAAATGGAAAGCACAATGTTCAGGGCCATACAATTTGTTCATTGTACAGTCTACAGCCTACCATGCACTGTACTAAAGTATACAATACTAAAAGGGACACAAATCAAAGGAGTAAACAAGTGATCAATGTGCTTCTTCTTGTCATTGGGCTGGGTCAGGCCAGAGCACTTTGTCGACATCACAAGCAATATTGTCCCTCCTGAGGCAACGGGGGAAGAAGCCTCTTGTGTGCCGTATGCAGCCCTGACATGATTCCTCACCTATCTCACCACAGGCTAAATCCATGGCTTGCAGCAGATTTACTCTGGTGTAGGGTTGTCTATCATATACTTTCCGTCTCCAAGAGGAGAAAAACTCCTCAATCGGATTCAGGCGAGTATGGAGGGAGGTACAAGTTCATAAACTGCCCATTAATGTTAAACCATTCCCTTACCTGAGCAGCTCTGTGGAAACTGACATTGTCCCACACTATCACATAGGTGGGAATGGGATTCTCATTTAGCTCTTGACCCTGCTGCTCAAATAAAATATCTCTTAGATTGGCAATGAATCTTAGAAGGTGCTGGGTGTTACATGGCCCGAGTGTAACATGGTGATGTAGAACACCATGGTTGCTGATAGCAGCACAGATTGTGACATTGCCACCTCGCTGACCAGGGACTTCAACAATGGCCCGCTGTCCAATCATGTTTCGGCCTTTCCTTCTCCTCTTTGTTAGATTGAAGCCTGCTTCATCGACAAAGATGAACTCATGGGGTCTGTCCAAGGATTCCAAGTCAAATATTGTCTGTGTAGAAATACAGGAAGTCGTACAGAGACAGTGCTATACTGTAGAGTACAATTAGGCCTACTGTATGCACTTCTGATTCACATACATTGTATGTACTGAAGAGTAATGTCATTCACATAGTATGTGTTAGTACTGTAGACAATCTGGATTACAGTAAATGTTTCTGAATGGTACTCTGTATAATTGTTTCTTTTGCATCCTGTTACGATCCTGTTTCCCTGGAAGTGTGTGTTGTCTTGTATCACTCGTTCGTATTCGTATTACATTATCTTGAAGGACCATGCCCACTATAACGGCCTCTTGCTCCTGAGTGAATATAGCTGTCCTTCCACCTGCATGTGGCAGCCTTGCAATTCTACAAAAATGTGCAGTTACAAAAAATATTCATGCAGTACTATACATACAGTGATGAACTTTACAAATGTCTATTGAAACAGCTGCATATAGTGTAGTACAGTAAATTTGCAATTACAAAAATACAGTAGTATACTGTATCTGTTCTCTTCTCTGAATGTCCTTACTATGGTGGACACAGAAAATCGGCTAAAACTGGGTTGCACTCTTAAGTTCTGCTTCCCTCATAGTCAGTCCATGGACAAGAACATCCTCCTGAGACCCCGAAAAAAAAAGTTTTTTGAATTTCGTTTTTTCCATGTCATCACACTGTTTAGAGCACAATAAACAAATGGTAAAAAAACATTTTTGAAAAATAATATTTTATTCATACGTTATGCTATGTCCTCTGTAGTGGACGCCAGGACTAAGTTGTTTAAAAAATAAAATGACATGAAATTATATGTATAAGCAAAAACAATGGGATTTTTTTTTCAATCACCAATAAATTTTGGGGTTTCAGGATTTTTTCAACCAAAATTTGTATAAAGATGATTCTCAACTATGTTATGAAAGAAATAACGTAATGAATTGATACACCATTTTACTTTATGCAATATGTGGGTAAAATGGCCATAAATTAATATTCCCGTTCAATGCAATGTATCTATAAACTGTATCTAATTTGCACATTCATGTGTTCTTGGAGCAACATTTAATGAAAAAATAAGTGTAATAATTGGAGTAATAATTGGCAACATTTTAATAATAATATCTAATATTTCATAGGAATATTGATGTATAATTTATTTCCATATTCACTTGCTGTGTCTTACAAAATGCCTGATAAACATGATTTAAGTCCTGATGTCCTCTACAGTGGACATGTTTGAAAGCAATGCTCTGTTCTGTAACAGAAAATATTTTTTTTATTTGAAACCCCTTAACATTTTCCTGAGATGTTGTTTTATGAAATACAATTTGAAAAGTAGTCCAATTTAAATTATAATTACAATAGATTTTCATATTTCCATAAGAATGCTACATTTGATCGCTAAATTAATGTCAGACATTTTTAAAGACCAAGGAGAAGTTGTTTTCATGGTGAAACCTCCAAACATTTGGTATCTCTGAAAAGTCCTGAATGTGCTCTTTACAGGACACCCAGGTTGTGCCATGTGACATGTATGATGTCAGAGAAATTCACTAAAATATAATGTCCAGACAGTGGACAAAAGTCTATTCTTGGGTCCCAGGAGGCTATGACTGTTGCCCGAATTTCATCAGATATTTCCATTCTTTGTCTTCCTCTTCGTCCTCCTCTTCCTCTTTCTTGCCCTCCTCTTTTTCTTTCTTGCTCTCTTCTTCCTCTTCCTCTTTCTTGCCCTCTTCTTCCTCTTCCTCTTTCTTGCCCTCTTCTTCCTCTTCCTCTTTCTTGCCCTTCTCCTCTTCCTCTTTCTTTCCCTAATCCTTCTCTTCCTCTTTCTTGCCCCCCTCCTCCTGCTCGTCGCCCAACTCGCATACGCACTCGTCCTCTCACATTGTTTCTTCTATCTGTGGAAGAAATTTAATATGTTCTATATGTTTGCATTTTCTTACATTCATAGAATCTTAGAAATATGATTATAATCAGATGAATGTAGTGTCGATACATACCCTTATGAATATACGTATGTGCATGTCGTTGTATATGACCGGAAAAAAGTTAATGTGACTGAATGTATGACCGAGACAGAGAGTCTCCATTCAAGGGTGTAATATGATTAAATATGATAGACAAATCTAAACAATATGTTAGTTATGGCTAAGATGTATCTTGATGTAGCCTCTGGAAAACAACCTTGGGGGAGGAACAACTATAAAGAATGAAGGATACACCCAGGGGTTAAATTGGGATTTATTATGTGGGGGGGCTCTCCCTAGGTGGGTCCGGGGGTATGCCCCCCCGGGAATTTTTTTTGAAAAATAAACTATTAAATGGCATTTTCTGGAGAGTTTTGTGCAAAGAAATGGAGAAATGGAGTCTTACATGATATGTGAAAAACTGCAAGGTTAAGAGCATATTTGCATTGTTGTAGTATCAACAGGTAGGCTATTAGGACATTTAGCATTTACATTACTGTTAATCAGCAGTGGTGGAATGTAACGAAGTACAAATACTTCGTTTCTGTAGGCCTACTTTACTTAAGTAGAATCAATAGTGCATACTTTTGACTTTTACTTCGTTACATTTTGCAGCAATTATTATACTTTCTACTCCACTACATTTCTATAACGTTTCGTTACATTTTCTGATCAGTTTTTCCCCTGCCAAAACAGGGATTGAAAAAATGTCCTGTTTTCGGTGCTGATGCGGTGGTGACGCGTTCATGTAAGGGTGGCGCTGCCAAAAAAGCACCTAAAAGCTGTCACAAAGAACCGGCAAAAGTAATGATTATGAATATGTAAAATATAGCAAGGAGACATTTTAATTGTTTATTAATAAACAAGTGTTTTCTGTGTAGTGTTGTTTTTGGCGGCCTGTTTTAATTTTAGTTTTAGTCTAGTCTTTGTGTCAGGCTGTCATTTTAGTTTTTATTAGTTTTAGTCACATTCATACTCTTTTTAGTCTAGTCAAGTTTTAGTCGACGAAAACTGATGACATTTTAGTCTAGTTTTAGTCAACGAAAACTGATGACATTTTAGTCTAGTTTTAGTCGACGAAAACTGATGACATTTTAGTCTAGTTTTAGTCAATGAAAATTGTATTTTAGTCTCTTTTTAGTAATGCGATTCTATTTAACCCAGTCAATATATAATTTCAAACAAGGCTATCTTATTATAGGCTATTTAGTAGGCCTATATTTAGGGCTGTGACGGTGGCAGGTTTTTTTTACCACCGCGGTATTATTATTAAAAAATAATATAAAATTTTAATATTCGGGGGGTTATAAAAAAAAAAAAAAAACTCGTTTTATATTTCCACACAAAGACGCGATGCACTCTGCGCTTTGAGCGGGATGTGGGACACGAGCAGGAAAACACGAAGATATCGATCTCTTTATGATATCTTCGTGTTTTCTACTTGATGTAAATTGGTTTGAAGAGCGAATTTTATCCTCCACAAGGGCAAGATATTTAGGCTGTGTTTGAGATTGCGCTGCCAGAGAAAGTGAAACTAAAAATCACCCACACGTGTCAAACGCGCTTTACAACTAAACTCGCGCCCAATGTCTAATATAACAAGCACAAACTGTGTTAAAAAGAATTTGACATGCAAGTACAAATGTAGGCTATCTGTCCTACAGCGTTTTTCTACTTAACCACAGTAAAGAATACGAATATAATAGGCTTAATTAAAAGTGAACCAAGAAACGTTTATAATAGGCTACCTTTAGAAAATGGGTGAGACGTGACACGTGAGTGAAGATTTGGGAAAAGAAACAAGAGATTCCATGCAGGGATGAGTCACGATTTTTGGATATTCGATTAGTTTATTTAATTATAAAATATCGAATAGGTTGTGCGATTATACTCTAAAATAAAATCTCCATGTTCTGGCGCTAATGCGGTGACGTGTTCATGTAACAAGAGACGCTGCCAATAACGCACATAACAGCTGTCACAAAGAACCAGCAAAAGTAATGATTATGAATGTGTCAAATATATCAATGAGACATTTTAATAGAATAACTAATGGAGTAATATATGGTTAAATTCGCTGATAATCGGGTGACCAGATCGCAATCCAGAATTTAAAGCCGACAAAGCTATGGGTTCACGCACAACTCTCTCATTCGTCGTGACGTTACATTTCGTCTCGTCTCGTTTTGGTCAACGAAAATGAAGAGACATTTTAGCATAGTTTTTATTTTTTAAACCACATTTAGTCTCGTTTTTATTCGTCAACGATATTGCATTATACATGTATTTTAGTCATCATCACATGACCATGCATTTACGTCTAGTCTCGTCTCGTTTTCGTCAGGTGATAACGGTTCGTTGACGACAATATTTCGTCATAATTTTCGTTGACGAAAGCAACACTATTTCTGTGTCAGTGCCCTGCATAGATGAAGTTGACGATGCTATCCCCGCAATCTTCGCAGTAGTGAACTCGCCAGAGAGAAATGCACATTTCATACGGATTAGGCTACACAAGCAGCGGTCTGTTTTCTTTCGTTTTGAATTGTTCTGTTTAAAAGAAGACCTTCCAAGCTTTCTATAGATATATTTATCAGGTCTGTCAGGCAAGTAGGCTCCCTTATACGCTGAGTTTCGGTTCATTTATGAGACGAGAGTCCAGTTCACTCGCCGGCGCGTCCGTGTCGTGATTATCTATTGTCTATATATATTTACTACTTATTTATGTTGATGAAACATTGATTAAAATTAAGATACAATTAATACAAAACGAAATTCATTTTAAAGAAAGGCTTTGTGTTTTCTGTTTGAGGTCTCAGTGAAAGTTTTAAACAGTCTATTAGTGCCGCTTTCAGAGGGGTCCCGTCCGTAACATTGTTTTTTCCTCATAAATGCGAACATGAAAAATAAAATAAAATGAATATGTTATGTTCTGTGGAGAGCCAACCCTTCTTCATCCGGTGGGTAGTATTACTTTGGTTTGCAGTGTAATTCATAGAACTACAAAAAAATATTTTGCCACCTAAAAGTTAAAGATTTTTTGTGTCACGGCCACGGCATGTGTAGCCTATTTCCCTCATATTAAATATAAAACGCTTGATTACACACTGTATTACCTTGTTATGATAGTGACCCATACAATGTGCCAAACATTTTTTCCTTACCTTGTCATTCAAGGCCAGGGCACTTTTTGTACAACCAACGTTGAGCTGAACTTGACAAAATTGATCTGCTGCTGCAGCGGCGGCCAGCAGCTCGGGTTTTTTTATTTTTTTTTTGTTCAAGGCAGTAGAAGGTTCTGGAACTTTTGCGCGCTTCCACATCCCGCGCAACTACGGATCTCCCAGGAACATTCATTATTGCTGCGTACATTTATCCATGTCGGAGTTCTGAGTAGTAGCCTACCTAGATGCGCATGGCGCGATCATGGTCGACTGACAACGAGATTAAGCAGCTGAACAAGAGTACGGCCGTGTCCCGATTGTTCTCATCTCAGCCCCGCCGAGACAAAATAGACATGCCATTTCAAAATCTTTCATTTATAATCAGAAATATGTTTTCAAAAGCATCACTTTCATCAAATTTTATGTGACATAATTTCCAGTAGGCAACTGACTGCAAACGAGCAGGCTTATGTGCCGGGGCTGAGCCCCGGAGAGCCCCGGCCCAATTTAACCACTGGATACACCCCACTCGTTGTCACACTCTGCAGGCACTTTGTAATGACTGTATGACTGCTGACCTTTCCTTGCAAGGGAATAAATAATTGTTAAAGACAATTGATACCTGTTTGTCTCTTATTCAGTATTAGAAAATTGTCTGCCACCACATATCCATTCTCAGACTTTCTCCTTCCCACCTTCAACAACCTATTTGCTTTCTGAACTGGCTTATATTGGTTGTCACATCATTTGAAACAGGTTAAATCAATTTTGAGTGGTTGTGTTCAATCAATGACGTGTTCTCTATTTGTATTTGATTGTTGCCACTTGTGTTTACCAGTATGGATGACATGTGCATTAGAGTGCAGAATGTGTTTTGAGAATGAGAATGTATTTAGAGTTTTGCTGAAAAGTCTAAGTGAGATCTGCAAATTGTGTTTTACTATGTGAAATGGTTTAAGGTATTGACAACAGACTGCACAATTAGCTAAATGAGTTCAGGCAACTGAGAACTTTGTTCAGCCAATGGGTTTTAGTGTTTTAGCAATTGAGAAAAACTGTAATTGTTTTTTGTTTTTTTTATGGGTAATTTTGTTATAAATTTACATGATTAATTAACTGGCATTTGATTAACTAATTGGCATAATTAAAGGAATTTGTATAGCTCAAACAGTACAGCATGCCATTATCTATGCTAAAGTCACAGGTTTGAATCCCAGGGATTGCATGAACTGATAAATTATATACCTTAAACAGACAGTCCACCGAAAAATGAAAATTCTGTCATTATTTACTCATCCTCATGTCGTTTCAAACCTGTATGCATTTCTTTCTTTTTCCAAACACAAAAAAGTATATTTTGAAGAATGATGGTAACCAAACTGTTTTGTATCCCACTGATTATATTTTTGTCCATATAATGTAAGTCAGTGGGAACTGAAACTGTTACCAACATTTTTTTAAATATCCCTTTATGTTCCACAAAACAAAGAAAGTCATACAGGTTTGGAACGATATGAGGACGAGGACATTACAGAATTTATTTTTTTTGGGGTGGACTATCTCTTTAAAAGCAAAGTAATTGGTTTTAAACAAAAGCATCTGCCAAATTCATAAAGTAAATGCAAGGTACATATTTAATTTTACTCACAATACTTTTCAAAATATTTTTTATAAACTGTGGTTTCTTATTTTTTCATCTTAGAGACAGAAAATGTCAAAATTGATGGAACGGCTGTTACCAGGACGATATTTGAACCCACAAAGAGGATGTCAACATACCTTGTTGCATTCCTCGTCAGTGATTTAACCTACATCAGTGCTGAAGACGACAAGGGTGTTTTGGTAGTACCTCCATGCCAATTTATTAATCTAAACTAATCTATAGTTTTTTACAGACATGAAGGTAAATTATGTTTGTTTGTATTGTCACAGGTAAGAATATGGGCACGGAGAAAAGCCATTGAAGACGGGCAAGGAGATTATGCGCTCAGTATCACTCAGCCGATACTGGAGTTCTTTGAGAAATATTACAACACTAGCTATCCGCTTTCTAAGTCAGGTACGACCAACTTCATTTAGAAAACCTTCAAAGTACAGCAGAATGCACATTTTTCCTCCTCTTTTCTTAGATCAGATTGCGCTGCCTGACTTCGAATCGGGAGCCATGGAAAACTGGGGTCTTGTCACTTACAGAGAGACTGCGCTTCTATACGACCCCGAGACGTCTGCCAATGGCAACAAGCAGAGGATTGCAACTGTGGTTTCTCACGAACTGGCTCACATGGTACGTCTAGGCCCAGTAAAGGGGACTCGGAGTACTTTTTGCTTCACACAGTTTGCCATATGATTTATGTCTTCCAGTGGTTTGGAAACCTCGTGACGCTGAAATGGTGGAATGATCTCTGGCTGAACGAGGGGTTTGCTTCATACGTGGAGTATCTGGGCGCTGATCATGCTGAGCCTACCTGGAACATTGTAAGAACATCATTCAAAGGATTTGTGAAATAGTCCCTTTCTTTGAGGTGCTTTTAAGATGTCCACTAGATAATCATATGCTCATAGTATTAAATAATTATCAAGGCACTTAATGCAGAAAAACTTGCCCGTATTTAAAGGTGAAGTGTACTTTCTCTATCCCAATTTAAATGAACAGATTATAAGGATTTTTTTAGGCTGATTTCCTGAGGAGTGTAAACACTATGGCTCTATGGTGCTTTCAAAACATTGGTGTCTGTTTGTTTAAGGGAAGGGGTCAAAGTTTGACTGGTTAGCATGGTTCAGTTAGTTCCTGCTGTTGGAGAGGGCCAAAAAGTCTTGTTAAACCTGAAAAAGAGCCTGTATTTAATGAATTCATTAAGCTAGCCTTGTGACTGGATGGATGGATGGATGGATGTATGGATGGATGGACATGGACGGATGATGGTTGGATGGATGATGGATTGATGGATGGATGAATGAATGGATGATGGTTGGATGGATGTTGGATGGATAATGGATGGATGGTGGATGATGGATGAATGTATGGATGGACATGGACGGATGATGGTTGGATGGATGATGGATTGATGGATGGATGATGGTTGGATGGATGATGGATGGATAATGGATGGATGGTGGATGATGGACGGATGGATGAATGGATGGATGATGGATTGATGGATGGATTGATGGATGATGGATGATGGATGAATGGATGGATGATGGATTGATGGATGGATTGATGAATGGATGGATGATGGATTGATGGATGGATTGATGGATGATGGATGAATGGATGGATTGATGGATTGATGGATGAATGGATAGGTGGATGATGGAATCCACCCATCCATCCATACTCCAAATCACTTATCCTATGTAGTCGCAGGGATGCTAGAGTCTAAAATAAATAAATAAATTCTTCTTGGTAAGAAAGGTAACTGGAAATCTTTATTATTATTTTTGCAGTTTCGTTTATGGCAATTAGTGGTGCAGAAATTACACACTTCACCTTTGAGAGAGCATGATGCAGAGTTGCATGTTGCAGTGCAGCGAAATGTAGAAGAGACACACCTTGTAACACTTAATTGATGATCAACTCTGTCCCTCACCAGAAAGACCAGATCATTCTGTACGACCTGCAAAGAGCGTTTGCTGTGGATAGCTTGACTTCCTCTCACCCTCTCTCCCAAAAGGAGGAAGAGGTCAACACTCCATCAGAAATTAGTGAAATGTTCGGCACCATATCCTACAGCAAGGTAAAAAAAATCTACTGCATTATCATACAGTAAGACCTAGAAACTTAGCAATACCTAGCATCCAATAGAACACCTTAGCAACTGGACTGAAAAAATGCTAAGAACATTCAGAATACCATAGCAACCAGCCACAATCTCCTAGCTACCAGACAGCGACACAAATAACATCTTATCACATTACAACGTCCTGGCAAGTGGCAACCATAATGAAAACCCCAGCAAAGGGATAGCAATGCAAACACTACGCAAAACAAGCATTCAGCATATCCCAGCACAAGATGGTGTAACACAGCAACCAGATAGTGACACACTAAGTACTACTCAGAACATCTTAACAACCATCTAGCAACACCCTGGCAACCATCCACAAACCCTTGTGACCCCCAAGAACTAGAAACTGGATAGAAAATAGGATAAAGTCCATTCAGAACACAGTAGAAACACGATTTCAATGTGCTAATAATTACTCAAAGCACCTTAATGATCACCTAGGAACACCCTGGCAACCACCCGCAACATTGTAGCAGTTTTACATCCAGTACTGATTACAACTTTGAAAAACCGCATTATCGTGAGACCTAGAAATTTAGTGACGCCCTAGTAACCAACAAGAGCTGAAAAACACTAAGAACACTCAGAATAACATAGCAACCACCCACAACACCCTCGCAACCATCAAAAACATCCTAGCAACTGGACATCTGTTTAACATCCATTACTGATTACAACTTTGAAAAACCGCATTGTAATAAGACCTAGAAATTTAGTGGTGCCCTAGCAACCACCAAGAAAAGAAAAACACTAGGAACACACAGAATTCCGTAGCAACCGCCCACAACACCCTATCAACCATCAAAAACACCCCAGCAACTGGACATCTGTTTTACATCCAGTACTGATTACAACTTTGAAAAACCACATTATAATGAGACCTAGAAATTTAGTGATGCCCTAGCAACCACCAAGAAAAGAAAAACACTAAGAACACTCAGAATACTGTAGCAACTACCCACAATACCCTAGCAACTGGATATCAATGGACTAACAACCATTCAGAACCATCTAACCACAATGACACTCAGAACATGTGCTAATATTTATTCAGAACACCTTAACGGCAACCTAGCGATGTCCTGGCAACCACCCGTAACATTAGCATTGATTATAATGAAAACATTTTTGGCTCCAATGTTGGATGATCCATGTTGGGTTTCAGCTTCAGCACTGATAATGTGTAATTCCGGAAGACCAGCAAAAAGCACCATTCCTTGAGGGGCTACAAATACAGTCATAAAGCAGTCAGGGTAGTTTCAGTCCAGTCAGAGATAAAGGCATTACATATGTTTGTCATTACAGGGAGCTGCAGTGCTTAAAATGCTCTCAGAATTCCTGACAGAGCCTGTGTTTGCCAAGGGACTCAGTGTAAGTCTTACTGTAGCCTCAAGTTTTTGAACAAGTTGAAGAGTTCATGCAACTTTTACTCCGTACTTCACGACCAGTGAAAAGAGATCGTGTTGTTCCTCTCCCACAGAACTATCTGAACCAGTTTGCTTTCGGGAGCACGGTCTATTCAGACCTCTGGGATCATCTCCAAAAGGTGGGATATTAAACTGTTTGAGATTTATATGTGGTGTAAAAAAAACACTGTTGGAATTCAACGGTATGCTCGTTTTCACGTCTCAACCAGGCAGTGGACCAAACTCCAGGGGTGAAACTACCGTATAGTGTTCATGAGATCATGAACCGCTGGATACTACAGATGGGTTTCCCAGTAGTCACCATTGACACTAGAACTGGGAACATCAGCCAAAAGCACTTTCTCCTGGAAAAAGATGCAGTGGTGGATAGGAAATCTGAATTTAAGTATGTTGTCAAGCATCTTCATTGCAATATCTTATTTCTAGATCATTTGAAAACCCTTCCTATAAGTCTAACTGCTGTGTTAAACCTCAGTTATGAATGGTTTGTGCCCATCAAATGGATGAAAAGAGACCAGGTGCAGGATCAGCTGTGGCTTCTACAGAAATCAGGTACATGAAACCTTCTAAAGTCAATGTACCTTTATCTACTTAAACACTTTATCTACCTCAAAGTCTTGCAACAGGTCTTAGATGCAGATCACTAGGTTCTTGTTGTTATGGGTTTCTGCACTCCACAGCAAGGGCCAATCTGTAGTAGGCAAAGAGTCAAATGTTACTCCATGAATATATTTTGGGAAGAAAAGGGAGTGAAGCTTACAAGACTGTTTTGGCTCGAAAGAAAGCCTTGAGTGCATGCATACATTTTTTACTTTTAATGAAGACATTTTTATAAAGTGTTCCCTGTGCTAAACTTGCTATCACAATGCCAGGATGTTTTGAGTGGTTGCCAGGGTGTTGCTTGGGTACTCTGAGCAATTGTTAACATGTTGCTCTGTAGTTGCCAGAATGTTCTGAATGGTTGTTAAAGGCTGCTCTGGGTTGTCAGACTTTCACCTGATTGCTTATAAAAGTAATAGTTTTTCTATGTCATTTTTAGTTTAGTTCAAATATTTTCGTAATGCACTATTAACAGTAATTGACCCTTTTCATATTTCCGGGTTTCTCAGAAGCGGAAGGCGTCATGGTTGGGTAAAATTCTATAGCGGTGAATGAGAGACTACATTAAATATATATTTTTTTGTGTTCCCATTTGCTCAAATAGCAAAAGAAAAACTCCACAATAGTGTTTTCACAACTTTCAAAAAAGAAAAAAATAACCGCTGTATTAGAAACACCCTCACAGCAGCGTTAACTATTTTTTTGCCATTTGATGCAAAGGTAATATAATAAAAAAAAGTAGAGTGTTACAAATTTACACACATTTAAAAAAAAAAAAAAAAAAAAACCTTGCAGGATTTACAATGCTGATGACCTTTAAAATGCGTCATCAGTCTGTGAAAAGGTTCCATTTGAGCAAGCAGCTTTTTCTAATTAATTCAAGTTTATAATTCTGAAATATTGTTTGGCTTATTTTAATTTGAAAATACACTACTGTTCAAAAGTTTTTGAAAGACAGTAATATTGTGAAATATAATTGGAATTGAAATAACATGTATTTTTATTTTAATAATATTTCAAATGTAATTTATTCCTGTGATGCAAAGCTGAATTTTCAGCATCATTACTCCAGTCTTCAGTGTCACATGATCCATCAGAAATCATTCTAATATGAAGATTTGATGCTCAAGAAACAGTTATCATTATTATCAATGTTGAAAACAATTGTGCTGCTTAATGTTTTTTAGGAAACTTTGATGAACAGAAACTTCAATAGAACAGAATTTATTTGAAATAGAAATCTTTTGTAACATTGTAAATGTCTTTATTGTCACTTTTGATCAATGTAATGCGTCCTTGCTGAATAAAAGCATTACTGACCCCTAAACATTTGAACAGTAGTGTAATAATTAATTATTACTTATTATTACTAGCTACAGTATTACAGGTCATACGCCTGTCAATTAAAATGGCAATTTACTGTCAAATGAAATGCTTTCTCCTTGCTTGAAGATACTACATGAAATTGACCTTATTTTATCTGCTCTAAGCTATTCACAAACCCATGAAAGTCAGCAAAAGCGAATGGGTGCTGGCCAACCTCCATGTGTCAGGATACTTCAGAGTGAACTACGACCTTGGCAACTGGGAGCGACTCCTCAGCCAACTGGAGTCAAATCACCAGGTCCTGCATGAAAATGAGAAGAAAGAACAGTCACGAAAATGCCAAAAAGAAAATAAAACTATCATTTATATCTTTCCTTTACATAGGTGATTCCTGTGGTGAACAGAGCTCAGATTCTGGATGACGCCTTTAATCTAGCACGGTGAGTGTTACATGAGATGCATGTAAATTCAGTTGCACATTCCATGTACACTACTGTTCAAAAGTTTGGGGTCAGTATGTTTTTTTGTTTTTTGTTTTCTTCTTGCAGAAATTAATACTTTTATTCAGCAAGGATGCATTAAATTAACCAAACGTGACAGTAAAGACATTTATAATATTACAAAAAAAATATTTTTTATTTCAAATAAATGCTGAGCATAAGAGACTTCTTTCAAAAATATATTAAAACATTGCACAAACCCTATGTGTTTCAGGGTGCCCACGATCTTGGAATTTTTTTTTTTTTTTGTCCTATTAAAGTAATGGAAATTAATCAAATTAAATTCAAAAATATATTATCGGGGATGAATTGCTTTAAAGGATTAGGCCTAGTTCACTTTCAAATGAAAATTAGCCCATGATGTACTCACCCTCAAGCCATCCAAGGTGTAATGTTATATGACTTCCTTCTTTCAGACGAATACAATGGATTTATATATAAAAAAAATATCCCGGCTCTTCCAAGTTTCATAATGCAGTGGATTGCAACCAACAGATTTAAGTTGAAAGTTTAAGTTAAGTAAACGAACTCCAAACGGCTCCTGTGGGTTAATAAATGCCTTCCGACGCAAAACGATGAGTTTGAAAAATATTAATATTTAAAACTTTATAAAGTAAAATAACTGGTTCCAATCTACTTGATCTACACATCAATCTACGCCTTTATTATTGTAGAGGTTAGCGACCCCTAGCGGCGAAAAAAATTACATTTCACTAGATGTATTTCCCCAAGCTAATAACACTTGCTATGCCCTTGGATAAAAACGAATGACATTGTCAATTTCAGAAGGCTGACATTGAGTTATACATTTATTATAGTTAAGCATAACTCGCATGCTGCCGCAACATTTACAGCAGCATGGTAGGATAAATGTAACTTTTCCATAATCGCTTAACGTGACCTGTTACTCCTGCAGTTTGAAGACTCGCGGCGAACTGCTGCATACCAGAGCCATAGAGAGAAATAATAAAATTGCGCTAAAAATTTAACAACACCACTTAACAGTAGTATATCGACATTTAATTTAATTTATTAATTCAAAATCACCTACGTGCATTATAGCTGCATATTTATACTCTAGAATGCTTTGACGCGCTACCAGCGCATGATCCCTAAGGGAACGTCCGTTGTTAAAACGTATAACTTTTATTTTTAACGTAAATTACTTTTAACGTTCAAAAACAGACATGTTCCAATTCCAAATCCAAAGCTTTATTGTATTGGTACTAGACTGACTTACTACAGCTGATTTTTTTCCCAGTACCTCCATATATGCACAGTACACAATTTGTTTTTTTATTTAAAAAAAACATTAGGCCTACTTTTTTCATGTCCCAAAGCTTGTGGTAGGATCCTAGTGACCAGACTAGTAATAGTTATTTATTATAATATTTATAATAATAATAATTATTATTTACATTTATCAGAGAGGGGCACAATACATTTTGAGACAAAAGGGGCAGGGTCTTGTATTCCTTGTAAAACTGTCATGTTTTGTTTATTTTTCCAGAGCATCCATTATAAACATAACACTCGCTTTGAGGACAACTAAATATCTCATTCATGAGCGGGAATACATTCCATGGGAGGCAGCGCTTCGGAATCTGAACTATTTTTTCCAGTTGTTCGGCCGCAGTGAAGTTTACGGTGCCTTGCAGGTTGGTTAAACCTCGTCTTTATAATCAAAGTAAAACAGATAGATTACATGAACTGCTGTATGTATTTCTTTCAGGCTTATCTCAAGAAACAAGTCAAACCTCTGTTTGAACATTTTGGCACTATCAGCTCAAACTGGACAACAGTTCCCTCTGGCCACACTGATCAGTAAGAATAAATCTTTTATGTCACACACTTCCCAGACCCTATTAGAATAATATTAAGTTATGTTTAATAATGTGACATTTTTTATTCTCAGGTTTACACAGATCATTGCACTCTCACTAGCCTGCAGTACCGGCGTGGAGGGATGCAGAGAACTAACCAAGAGCTGGTTCAAAAGATGGATGCAGAATCATCATGTCAATGCGTGAGTGTAAACCACACTGCTCAAGTTGAGCAATTTCCTATGTGGAGCAATATAGAAATTATCTACTTTGCCAGTTCTTCAGAATGATGCATCATGTGTGTGTGTGTGTGTGTGTGTTTTACAAGTTTCTAGTGCTTGTTTGATCATCATTTTATTATATGAGGGGACGGGTTGGAAAGAGGGATTCGTCACCTCATCTGTAAAGGAAAGTCATTTCAGAGTTAAAGCAAATTATTAGCCTACATCTTGATTAAAGTTAGACAATAAATAGAGAATACAATACTTTTTAGTAAAATATTAACTCTGTCCCTGCCAGCATTTAAAAAAAAAAAGTTGCCAGCCACTGCTGAACATGCAATACATTTATTTATGAACATGCAACATTAAAAGAAAGAACAGAGCCTCTGCTGTTAAACAAACAGATGTTTTTTGGTGTTTTTAATAATCTTTAAGACAAACCATGTGCAAATTCATAAGTCAACACCATTGCTGAGTATTTTCTCTTTAAAACTGCAGTGGTCTAAAGACAGTCTCAAAAACGTGGTTGTACCTTGTAACCAATCACGTTAGCGTGCCGGCGGGCTTTAACATATCATTAACTATGCTGTAAAGCAGGGGAGTCTCAAAAGAAGCCAGGTTATCCCGGTATATTTTTCTGTTTATATGAAAAATTGGGTAGATTTAGCAATATAACGGGTGTATTGGTCTATATTATAATGTTATGTTGAACTACATGCCTTTCTCCACTGACATTCTGATTTGTTCAAAGCGTTTCTGATGATTGTTAGAAGGCAGACTGAGATGGCGAACGGGAACATGGTTTCTGTAACATTAGCAACACATTATTAGCTGTTTGATAACATAGACAATCAAAAGGCTAATCATATTAATTACCTATGCTTTAAGACAACCAATTCATAAGTCAACACCATTACTGAGTATTTTCTCTTTAAAACTGCAGTGAAGACAGTCTCAAAAAAGCGGTTTGAAATCGCTGGTGTTTCTTACGTCACAAACTACCTTGTAACCAATCACGTCAACGTGCCGGAGGGCTTTAGCTTATCATTAACAGGGAACTAGCAGGGACAACAAGCCTTAAATAGAGAGGACCGATGCCCCCCACACACACACCTCATAATTCTCACCCTGGAATTGGTCAGATGGTCGTTCTTTTTCTCATACCTTTCAGGATTCATCCTAACCTAAGGTCCACGGTGTACTGTGACGCCATCGCTGCGGGCGGTGCAGAAGAATGGAACTTTGGCTGGCAGATGTTCCAGAAGGCCACCGTTGCAGCTGAAGCTGTCAAACTGAGATCGGCTCTGGCCTGCACCAAAGTGCCCTGGTTACTGAACAGGTAGCTATGGGAAAGCACAAGGCTCAAAGACAAATAAGGATGCCTGAAATGATGAAAACACGACTGTATTGTGTATATATGGGCATATATTTGTATGCTGTGTGTGTATGTTTTTGATATGAAGATATTCAATATAAAGTATCTGATGTACATCTGAATGAAGTGTAATGTTTATCTGAGAAAAAGGGAAAAAAAAAGGAAATGATGAAAAGGAAAAAAAAGAAAATTATAATTTAAAATGCTCATCCAAAGTTCTTAGAAATGTCTGAATGACAAATACATTGAACACTGCAACATTCAGTACATTTTTTTTTTTTTTTGGATTTTATGGTGACTTTTCAGGACAAATGTTTTGATAATCCTATTTTTATATCACTATACATCATTTCCAGTTTTATATTTTTCTTATAAGATTACAACAAAATGTGTTTACACAACAATGACTTTGATTTAGCAGTCAAATATTTTTCACATATTAATATTGATGAATATTCATATATGCTTATTATGCAGTATGCTTTTTTAGGTGTTACATCAAAAGATTATGGAGCAACGTTTTTTTTTTTTTTTTGAGGATTTCAGCCTTTTAATTGCACTTTCTAAGTGACTCTCAGGACAATTAAAGCACCCAGACTTTTTTATTTATTTAACTCTCTGGATTTCCAACTTAAACTGTCATAAATTTTGAATGCTTTGGAACACAGACTTTAGTTGGTCTCTTTTAAAAGACGACACTTGGCAGATTATTGCTGAAGTGAAAAAAAAAAAAGTTTAAAAAAGTCAACTTAAAGTTATAGAATTTTACGTTTATTGTTATGAAAAATGCACAAAAATACATTTTTTTTATATGAGATGTATATTTTGCAAAACACATTTTACTCTAAAACTGTGAGAAAATCAAAGCCATAAATCTAAACAAGTTGTGTTCCAAATTTAAGCTTGATAAAAAAAAAAGAAGGAAAAAAAAAGAGCTTCCAATTTTGTTTGGGCGCAGTACCAAAATATTCCACTAGATGAAATCTGTTCCCATTTTTGACTGCAAGGAGCACAAGTTCGACTATTTTTATTTTATTTTTTTCCAGAACCATTTCAACTTTCCGAATCATACTCATGATTTGTGTGTGTGTTTACAGAGCAAGTGCCAAAAGCCTTTACCAAGTTTCCTGCCATTCTGATAATATAACAAATTTGAGAGAAAACAAAAAACTAAATGTAACATTTTTCGGTCAAAGAGCACCAGAGGGTTAAGCCCCACAAAACAAATATCAGAATGAACTTTAATTCAAAAATCAATGAATGTTCATTACAGAAATGGTGCTCAAGTCAGTGCCTGCATATGAATTGCATTTTTTTAAATGTATTTTTGAACACAAGGACAGTTTGTGTACACACATGGTAATACTGTTGGAAATGCAAAGTATAATGTGTAAATTGTTTCATGTTTTATTGAGGTACCTGCAATATACCATGAATCCAGAAAAGATACGCAAGCAGGATGCAGCTTCCACCATTGGGTACATTAACAGTAATATTATTGGCCAACCTTTGGCATGGGACTTTTTCCGGGCAAACTATTTCTATTTCTTCAAAACGTAAGTGTGGCAAACACCATAACACACAAACACACTCACTTACACACAGATCGAGCAAAAAAAAAAAAAAAAAAGTGAAAGTATACATGTTGGTTTTACTCAACAGGTACGGCACTGGATCATTCACGTTCTCCAGATTAATTAGTGACATTACCAGTAGATTCTCCACACCATTTGAACTCAGTCAGGTATGTGAACTTTGACCTAGAACCACATGGCAAAAATCTATTGCATGCACTGTGAGAGGATTATAAAACGGTGATAAAAACTGACCTGACGTAAGTGTTAAATCCTTGCTGTCTTTGTTCAGTTGAAACAGTTCAAAAAGGACAACGCTGAGATCGGATTCGGCTCGGGAACTCAAGCACTGCAGCAGGCCATCGAGAAGACAACAGCCAAGATTAAGTGGCTGGCAGAAAACAAGGAACCGGTGCTGCAGTGGTTCACCTCAGAATCAGAGTAAACTTCACATCTACATGCCATGAGATCAGAGTCAGTTCAAGTATTACTTGAGTTATTTCAACTGGATGCACTAAAATTCAGAAATGATCATTCTGTCATCCTTTACTCACCCTCTTGTCGGCCAAATCTGTATGACTTTCGTTAATCTGTAAAACATAAAAGGAGCATGTTTCAATATCCTGGGTGTTCCTCTCTGTATAATAAAGGTGAATGGGAATGATGGTGTGAGCAAGAGCTGATATTTAAGTTTGTTATTTACTCAAAATGAAAATACACTACCTTTCAAAAGTTTGGGGTTGGTAAGATTTTGTTGTTGTTGTCTAATCTATCAAGGTTTCCACAAAAATATCAAGCAGCACAACGGTTTTCAATATTGATAACAATAATAAGACATGTTTCTTGAGCAGCAAATCTTTATAGAATGATTCGAATGATTTCTGAAGGATCATGTGACACTGAGTATAATAATGCTAAAAATTCAGCTTTGCATCACAGGGATAAATTACATTTTAAATAAATAAAACAGAAAAAAAGTTATTTTAAATTGCATTAATATTTCTCAAGGTTTCTTCTGTTTTAGTGTTTACTTTCATTAAAAATCTTACCATCTTATACCAACAGCTGAACAGTAGTGTATATGTTTGAATTAAAAAAAAATCAAATTTCTTTGTGTGTGTGTGTGTGTGTTGTTCATGTAAACCCTACGTTATGAGGACAAAGATGGCAATATCTGAAATCCTTGTCCTTGTGGAAAACAGCAAATACATCACATTAAATTATGTTTTTTGAAAATGTAAAAATGCAGAAAGTTTCCTGTGATGGGTATGTTTAAGGTTAGAGGACAGAATATAGTTTAAAGTCGGCGCCGATGACCTCGTGGTCAGCGCGCCGACATCTAGCGCCGTTGCGCTCGTGCGGCCCGAGTTCGAGTTCCGGCTCGTGGATCTTTCCCGATCCCCGTCTCTCTCCCACCTCGCTTCCTGTCAACTCTATACTGTCCTGTCACAATAAAAGGCAAGAAACACCAAAAAAATATACAAAAAAAAAGAAAAAAAGAAAAATATAGTTTATACAGTATAAAAAGCATTGTCAATGGAAAGTCCCCATAAAACATGAAAACCAACCGCGTGTGTTTTGCGGTTCCAGCCTCGCATGAATTCATCATCCTGAGTGAATGAAAATGGACAGATGTTAACAGCATTTTGGCAGAATGTTTTTAGGAGCATTTACTATAGCCTATATCAGGACAGCCCTTCTGAGAAATGTCTTGCTCAAGAGCAAAGTGATAGTTCATGGAGCGCTCCCCTATGGGATTTAGTTACCAGCTCAGATATTTAACCACTACATCACATCACTCTGATGCAAATGAGGATAGTTACATAAAAGACTATACAAAATGCACTGACAATAGATCAATCAGTATTGAAAAAGCAGGGAACCTGTTCCAGAATTAGTGTATAATTAGGCTAAGTGGTGTTGCCAAGTCAAGCATCATTATTATTATTGCTAATACTTAGTGCTAGGGATTTAAAAAAAGTCCCGACCCTATGCATTTAAAGGTTTAGTGTGTGATTTTTGTACGAAGAATAACATAGTGACGAAACGCGCTCTGTAGTAGTTGGTCCGTTTAGGGCTACTGTAGACATGTCGGCGCAAAATGGCTATTTCAATATAAGGGGACCCGCGGTGTATGTAGATAGAAACGGCTCGTTCTAAGGTAATAAAAACATAACGGTTCATTATGTAAGGTCTTTATACACCACTGAAAACATAGTTATGTATATGATATTGCATTCTGTCAACAGATCCTCCTAAATATTACAAAGCACATTTAATACATAGACTCATCCTGCACCAAATCTGCTATGATCATAAATAACTCAAATCATGCATGTTGTTTAAGAGATGTGTGCTACTTTTCTAAGTGTTTGGACTTGGGCGAAGAATAAAAAAATTCTATAGACTTACATAATGATCCTAGCTATATCTAGGCCCTGGAAAACTTGTTCTTTTGATATGAGTAAGTAGCATCCTTGCAAACACCCAGAACACCCCAGCATCTGTACAGTCAACCACACACAACTCCAATTGTTTCTGGGCAACTGCCACTCATATTTTGTTATTAAAATGTAAAATGATTTTTATCTTTGTATTGTTATCTTGCTGTTATTGACATATTAATCATTTATGCTGACATGAACAGTACAGACATGCTACTGTTAAAAAATGTGGGGTCAGCAAGAGATTTATAGTTCACATAAGTGGTTTGTTTGAACTCCCTGTTCATTAAAGTATCCTGAAAAAAAGAATCATAATATGAAATGTTTATTGAACATCAAATCAGATCAAATCAAATCATATTAGAATGATTTCTGAAGGATCATGTGACACTGAAGACTGGAGTAATTATGCTGAAAATTCAGCTTTGCATCACAGGAATAAATTACATTTTACTGTATTTCTGACCAAATAAATGCGGTCTTGATAGGCATAAGAGACTTCTTTCAAAAACATTAAAAAAAATCGTACTAACCCCAGCTTTTGAATGGTTGCGGTAGACGTTGTACAAAAAAAATTTAAGACATCTTTTGTTACATGATACTTATACATCTGTTTTTCCCCTCATGAATAAATAATCAAGGTGTGGGAACGTCTTGAGATCATAATTTTTTCAAGCTGTATGACTGGGTCTGTATATTTTTAGTGTGCATTCCTCTTTTCTGTATGAACTTATAACTTGTCATAATGACATATTAACATGTAACCCTATAATAAAGCATACACGCTTGTTGACCTCTGCTGGATCATTTTCATGTCATCCACGATCATGACCACAAGTAAAATGAAAGCCATGAGGCTGCTCGTAATGTTTGAAATATTAACTTGGAACAGGCTTAAAGCGATTTCAACAGTAATGTAATAACTCTGAAGCGATCCCTAATAAGCCCTGCAACCCACTTTTACTTGGCAAACCAAAGTTGCATGCAAAGTCAAGTCAAATGCAAACAACAAAGACATATTTGTCATTGTTTGCAACATATGCTAACATTTAGAACTTGTGTAACTAGTTTTCACAGAAGTGGTATATAGCAACAGCAGCATGATTCATCAGTCAGCACTATTTAATGACACACTCACACACACATCAACACTGTCCAGATAGACTTGATCGTGTCCTGGCCCCATCATTAACTCTTGTATCTTTCCTCGCAATATCTCCTGAGACTTCATTTTAACTCAGCAGTCATGGGGAAAGGCTACATCAGTAAGCCCATAGGGTTTGTGCTACTTGGGCTGAGCGTTGGAGCCGTGCTCACCATCCTTGCTTTATCAGTGCTCTACGCTCAAGAGAAACGGAAAAACGAGGTAAATAGCATAGACGAGACTGGTGTGGAGATGACAACAAAACCCTACAGCACCTCAGAAACCGCCAACAACTCAGAACCCTGGGACAAGTACAGACTGCCTGACAGCCTTAGTCCTGAGTACTACAATGTGACGCTTTGGCCTCGGTTGGTGACGGACAAGCATGGGATGTACATTTTCACTGGGAAATCTGGAGTGGCATTCGAGTGCGTGAAGGAGACCAACCTGATCATTATGCATTCCAATAAACTGAACTTCACCTTGACGTCGGAGATGCACCATGCGAAACTGATGGGTTTGGGAGGGACAAGCGCTCCGGCCATACTGAAAACCTGGTTTCAAACAGAAACACAGTTTATGGTGATTCATCTGAAAGAAAAACTACAAGTTGGAAAATCCTATTGGCTCTACACAGAATTCCGTGGAGAGCTATCAGATGACCTCGGAGGATTTTACAGAAGCGAATACGTAGAAAATGGCGTGAAAAAGTAAGACATGCTATAATTACTGCTGAAATGACTTTGGTAAGAAAGAAGAAATTGAGGTAACACTTTACAATAAGGTTCCTTTATTAAACATTAGTAAATGTATTAACTAACATGAACTAACAATGAGCAATACATTTACTACTGTTTTTGTTAATCTTTGTTAATGTTAGTTCATCAAAATAAAGCTGTTCATTGTTTGTTCATGTTAGTTCACAGTGCATTACCTAATGTTAACAAGATTTTAATAAAGTATTAGTAAATGTTGAAATTAACATTAACAAAGATGAACAAATGCTGTATAAGTGCAGTTCATTATTAGTTAATGTTAACTAATGTAGTTAACTAATGAACCTTATTGTAAAGTGTTACCGAAATTGAAACGTTTGTATTTTAACCGCTTATGTAATCCCCATCAGGGTAATCACTTACACTAATTCTCATAAAAAAGATATAATAATTATTTCATAAGTATAAAATGATTTATAACAAAACATTTTATTTTTAATATGTATTTAAGTAGGTAGTTGACAATTATTTTTATTCAACCTTTTTAATTTAGTATATTTATGTATAAGGTACAGGTATTTTAGGTCCTGTAACAGATCACCATTTCTTATACAGTATGTTTTTTCCACAAATTTTGATCAACTTCTATTTTATATATATATATATATATGAAGAGTTCAGATGCAAAAGCCTCAAAGTGCCATCTGAAATTTTCTTCTAGAATGATCATTTTTATCAAGCTTGTATATTTAAGTTCAGTAATTTCACTTAAATGGCAATGAAAATGACCTATGAATTGTCATTTAAGTGAAATTACTGAACTTAAATATACAAGCTTGATAAAAATGATTATTCTAGAAGAAAATTTCATATGGCACTTAGAGGCTTTTGCATCTGAACTCTTCATATATATATATATATATATATATATATATATATATATATATATATATATATTATGTATCTCAGTTACTATCAGGTCATGACAGAATTATAGCTAATTTTAAAAAAAGGGGAACAAATATTTACCCCCGGTTTCACAGACAAGGCTTTATCCTAGTCTGAGACTAAAATGCATGTTTAAGCTGTTTTATCTGAGAGAGACTTGTACTGACAGATCTTAAAATATGTCATTGTCATTGTTTTGTCTCAAGATGCATTTTTCTTTTTTCAAAGGCACATTTATAAAGTTACTTAAATGTCCTAATTTTACGAAAGTCTAATCCTGACTTAATATAAACCCTGTCTGTGAAAACAGTCCTTAATGTTTACATTTTAAACATGTTTAAAATAGATCTAGAAATCTCACACCACAAGTCACTGCTGTATATTTTCATAGTTATTGAATTACTAAATGTTTCCCAATTAATTCCTTCGTATTATTGAACAAGACATTTGTGAAGACTAGCTAAATCACACAGCTAGTTCTTACAAACTTAACTAATATAACTTTCATTTTGGCAGAGTTGTTGCCACAACTCAAATGCAGCCCACTTCCGCCCGGAAAACTTTTCCCTGCTTTGATGAGCCGTCAATGAAGGCCGTGTTTCACCTGACTCTCCTACACCCTCCTGGAACTGTGGCCCTTGCTAACGGCATGCAGCTGGGTTAGTGCACACATCAGTGACAAATGTAATAGGTATTGATGGCAAGATAGTATTTTCTATTAATAATACTAGAAAATATTAGACAATACTGACAATATTGCCTTTTCAGTTTAAACAAAGCTCGACATTATCATAGAGTCCATTTGCATATGCTTCTATACTCAATTTTCACAATTGAAATACCTTTCTGAAAAAAATATATCAATTATGAAAATCCTATCATTTATGACATTAAGCTTCTTGATACTTCAATGAGGCACAGATTCAATGAGATTCTGAGTTCACAAATCTTTTGAAGTTGAAGAGACATTGCCAACATGAAACACTTCAGAAGTTTAGACCTTACCAATTATGTCAAATCGACTGAAGTTTTTCCAAAGTTGCATAATGGTAGCCTTGTTTGTTAGGTGTGGTTAATAACCTGCTCTTTAATCACTTACTGATGCTTTATTTTTCCCCATCAACAATGTTATATAAGCACTGACGAGTTTTACATTTAACATTACGAACAATTATTTTAAATGTTTTTTTTTTTCTTCCTATAACTGCTTGGGGTTAGTAAGATTTAAAAAGTATTAGAAATTGATCAAAAGTGACAGAAAATACATTTTTAATATTACAAAAAAATCTATTTAAAATAGATGCTGCATCAAGGTCTTTTTCTATCAAGGTTTCCACAAAATATTAATAGTTGTTTTAACTGTTTTCAACACTGATAATAATAAGAAATGTTTCTTGAGCACCAAATCGGATATTAGAATGATTTCTAAAGGATCATGTGACACATGTGATATTTAAAATATATTAATATAGAAAACACTTATTTTAAATTGTAATATTCTTTTTTCACAATTGCACTCTTTTTACTGTATTTTTGATCAAATAAATGCAGCCTGATAGGTGAGCATAAGAGACAAACACACAAAAATCTAATTAACCCCCAACCTTTGAATGATATTGCATGGATTTATCTGTAGACATTTTAATTCTTCACTCATATTCTCACGTTTCTAGGCACTGAAAGCATCACTATAGATAATCAAGAGGTTTTACTGACCAGATTTGAGCCAACTGAAAAAATGTCAACATATCTGTTGGCCTTTGTCGTCAGTGAATTTATCAACATACGATCCCCACCAGAGGCCAGTGTTTTGGTAGATATTCTTACTCTCTTGCTCTCTTCTTTCCTTTTATACAAATCTTTTAAATGCAGACAAAATAAAAATGGGTATTAAATGTATTCATGTATTTTTCCACCAAATGCATAAAAAACTTTTTTTTTTTTAGATCAGAATCTGGGGACGTAGAGAAGCCATTGAGAACGGACAGGGAGATTACGCCCTTAATGTGACATTCCCTATTTTGAAGTATTTCGAAAACTATTACAACATCAAATATCCTCTAGCCAAATCAGGTGAGAGTTTAAACAAGCAAGTTCTTTCCAAACTTCATTTCTCAATCTGTTACATACAAAAACACTAAGGGGCCATTGGGGGGAAAACCAGTCAGACTATTACTTTCTTATCCCTAGATCAAATCGCACTGCCTAATTTCGCTGCTGGAGCAATGGAAAACTGGGGTCTGGTCACATACAGAGAACAATCTCTTTTCTACGACCCTAAAGTGTCCTCCGATAAAGATAAAGAATGGGTGATCACTGTAATCACACATGAACTTGCACACATGGTACGTGGACTATGTGGTATGTTTCTAATAGTGGTCTTTTTAAACAGCTTTAATTATCTAATCAATTTAACTAATGACAATAAATGAATTTAGTGGTTTGGGAACCTTGTGACCATGAGATGGTGGAACGACCTGTGGCTCAACGAAGGCTTTGCGAGTTATGTGTCAGTTCTTGGAGTGGATTATGCTGAGCCCACCTGGAATATTGTAAGTATTCACTATATTCCCCAAGTTTAGGAAGATAATTTTTATGTTCACAAAATAGTAGCAAACAAAATAATAATACACTAGGAATTCGTAACCAGCGTTCTATTTCCTTTTGCTCCAGACTGCCAGAGGCAGTGCTGAAAGCACTATAGTGGAAGATAAATACCTAGAAAGCGATACTCCTCTGAACGCTGCCCAAGATGTTGCCAAAGCATGTGAAGAATGACAGTGAACAGATGAGAGCGCACACTGCCCCACAGACTCGTACGCATGAGAAATTACCTGCGTCACCCAGTGCGCCAGTCTCTGTTTAGAAAGTGTAGCATCTCTGCGTGTATCACTAAAACAGACAAACAATTGATCAGTCTTACGCCAGGCTGCTGTCTTATCAATGTAAGCCTTCAAAGACCTAACTGGACATAGCTCCAACCGTATGTCAGCTTGATCTGCTGCCAGTGCAGCCAACACAATAGGCTGGTTCATTAAACAGTGGAGACAAAATCTTGGGTAGAAATGCCGGATTGGTCCACAATGAAACACTACTGAATCCACTTCTCCAGCGCAAACAAGGGGAACTTGCTGATAACACATGGAGTGCACTCACACACTTTGCTGTTGTAATGGCCAAGAGAAATGCAGTCTTAAATGACAGCAATTTCATGTCAGACTCTAACATTGGATCAAATGGGGGGTGACACAAGGAATTGAGAACCATACCCAAGTCCCATGTCGGACTCCGCCTGTCCCGTGGAGGACACAGATGATTAGCTCCTTTCAAGAAAGAAAAAATCAGCTGGTCATACCCAAGTGAAGAGTCACTAAACTCTGATCGGTGAGCTGCTAAAGCCGCCTTTTAGAACTTGGGCATTCTACATCCACACTAAAGGTGCATGTCCTTTAGTGTGGATGTAGAATGCCCAAGTTCTAAAAGATGTTGCAGAAAATCCAAAATACATCCCACTGAGCAGTGTAATGGATCACGGCTAGAACACCAGTCAGAGAACACCTTCCATTTACAAGCATACAACTTTTGCGAAGATGCTGCACATGCATTTAAAACAGTGTCCCTGGTCCTCACTGAACACTCCAAAAGAGGCCTGGTGGGCCCAATGGCCACACCCACAGTTTCAATCGATCTAGATGTGGGTGCCAAACTCGTCCTTCTAGCTGACTCAGGAGGCCTGGTCTGTTGGGAAGATGACAAGGTCCTATTATCAGTGAAAAGCAGTGGCCACAGTCGCGCACTTGACACAGAGTCCTCCAAATCAGTGGTGACGGGGGGAAAGCATATAGTGTCGTGTCTGGCCAGTCATAGGCTAGTGCATCCAGACCCAGAGATCCCTGTTCATCCATCAGGGAAAGCCAGAGAAGGCAGTGAGATGTCTTACTGTCCGCGATCACATCAACTGCCGGTGTCCCATACGTCCTCCATTTCACTTGCACCAGTTCTGGGTGTAGAGTCCAGTCTCCCTGCGAAACCCTGCCACGTGACAGAGCGTCCGATCACATCTACTTCCGCGGTCCCATACGTCCTCCATATCACTTGCACCAGTTCTGGGTGTAGAGTCCAGTCTTGTGACAGAGCGTATCTCACAAGCAGGTTGTGTGCTTCCTGAAGCGCACTCTGTGACCTTGTGGCTGTGCCTCAATGGTTGATATAAAAAATGGTCACCTTATTGTCTGTGCACATCAAAATATTTTTGAAATTGAAACATTTTGGAATATTTTAGGACATTGATGTGCGCTGTGCGGGTGGAAGTCACAATAGTAATCCTCTGACAAGAAACTCCTGTGACCAAGGTGCTAGGGCTCGAATGCAACAATGTGTGACTGATTTTCTCGTATTTGTCTCGTATTGGACACAGACATTTTTGAACGAGCCATCGCTGGAAAGGTCTGAACAGTCCCAGTGGTACTACTGTTGATGCTGATGTGAGCTTTCCCCAAGAGTCTCAGGAGAGAAATTTACTTCTGAATACGGCCAACCTGAAGACGACTTACAGTCCTCAGAATTGACCTAATTCTCTCTGGAGTTGGAACAACCAACATCGAGACAGAGTTGAGGACAAGACCTATAAAACTGGTCGACTGCTTTGGGTCAAGCTTACATTTGTCTCCCACGAGATGACATCCTCGTTATTTGATTCTCTCAAGCACGAGGGATTTTCCACCAGTGCTTTCAGCACTGCCTCTGGCGGTCTAGAGTGAAAGGAAATTGTTCTGGTATTTTCTTTTTTTCATGTATGTTTAGGCCTACACGAAAATGATGTAGTAAAAATGGAAAAGTTTTTCCTTTGCGTTTTTCACGTACAGACAACAACGTTGTCAATACAATCCCCTTCACACGGATCTACGAAAACGTAGAATGCTGTATTATGCATGTCAGGCTAGTAGTTGGCAAGATCACTTTGCAGAGAATCACTACGCGCCAATAGACTGAACACGTAATATGCATGTGCATGACGTCGCCGTTTTCAAATATTCGTGTTTTTGTAGTTTAATATGGTTTATACAGTGACGATAAGTGTATCGTTTTCAAAAACTTGCACTTTGAAAACTGTTTTCAAAAGTTTGCATTTTCAGGCCCCCACAACGTAAATGAACGGCCAAAACACACAAAAAGTTTAAAACGGCGTAGTGTAAACGGCTCCTTAATCTGCAGTTTTCAGCGCCATGAACCATTGTTTGAGGATCCCGTTAAAAATATTTGTCACGCAAATACCCGCTTTCTGTTTTCTGACGAAAATTGTGTCCTCTTTACGCCCGATAATAAATTAGGGTATAATTTCGAGATGAATTAAGCCTTGCAGATGTGGCTTGGTAACATTCCGTGATTGTGGCATCATGAGAGGGTGTGTCATAGAGGCAAGGTATGTGCCGTCTAGGTGGTTGCAGCAATGGGGACTACAAACCAAGATGTGCACCTAGTCCCGGACTACAGTTACCTGGTTCCTCAGCGGTGGGGACACAGCTGTTGCGAGTGAAGCTGTCCCATGCCCAGAAGAAAAGCTGTTAATAAACTGAGAACAGAGAGACTGGCTGTTTTTTGTTAGAGAGCATAAAGATAAGATTGAAGAGTGTTTTGGTTAAAAAAGTTTTGGAGATTTGAGTTGATTATTAAAAAAAGGCCAATGACTTGATCTCTGCCTGGACTCAATTTGTGAAGCAAGCAACACACACTTTGGTGAAACCCTATCTCTCACGATGCCACAGTGATATAAAGTCAAGTAGCTCAATCAATATTCATTCATTTTAACTTTGCCAGATTAGCAGAGTGCGTCTTCCTTTCACCCTACCATAAATGTGTGGGCTATGGGGCGAACGTCACATAACATAATTAATAATCATGAGCAAAGTTAAGATCGTTTATGTTCTCTTTATAGAAGTTACTGTTAACACATTAAAAGTAATTTTAATAACATTAACAAATAATGCTTAACAGATAATTTGTTAAAATACATAATGAATGAATGAAGATGTAACAAAATAGCTGTCTTTTCTCTCTCTCTCTCTCTCTCCCTCTCTCTCTCTCTCTCTCTCTCTCTCTCTCTCTCTCTCTCTCTCTCTCTCTTTCTCTCTTGAAGAAAGATCTGCTGGTGCAGCAGCAGGTTCAGAGTGCATTTGAAGCCGACGCTTTTGCTTCCTCTCACCCGCTGTCTTCAAGAGAGTATGATGTCAATACACCGGATCAAATCAATATGCTATTTGATGAAATCACCTATAGCAAGGTTTCCATCATGTGCTAAAGACAATTTGAAATAACACTATTAAGCAGTGTTATATTGCATTGTTTTTAGTTAACGAATAAGGATACATTTTTGTTGTTGCAGGGGGCTGCAATACTGAGAATGCTGTCGGAATTTCTGTCGGAGCCTGTCTTTGCTAAAGGACTTCATGTATGTGTATTTTAAAGGGTTTGATGTTCTAAAGTTTGAGTTTTTATGATACATTCGTGCGACTGAGAGACTTTTTCTTAGAATAACACTTTCACACGATTTCCACAGAACTACTTGAAAGAGTATGCATACAGCAACACTGTGTACACAGATCTTTGGGAAAAACTGCAGGATGTAAGTTACAAAATTGATGCAGTGTATTCCTTAAATATTAGCGTAGGTGTGTTTGTTTTTTAGCCATAATTTTTATTATAATTTGATTTGTATAAAATCTTTTTTTTAGGTTGTAGACGCAGATTCAAGCATCCAGCTACCAGCCTCAATAAAAGAAATTATGAATCGCTGGATTCTTCAGATGGGTTTCCCTGTAGTAACTATTGACACACAAACAGGAAGTATCTCTCAGCAGCACTTCCTGATAGACCCAGAGGCAGCAGACAGCATCATGACATCTGACTACAAGTATGTTTACCCTGACAACATTTGTTCGGATTCATGTCCTATTGTTTCAGAACTTGTACTGTGTGTATCTTCAAAAATAATTGCAGTTACGAATGGTTTGTGCCAATCACCTGGATGAAGAGTGGTAGCAACATGGGTCAGCACTGGCTGCTTACTAAAACTGCTTCATATGAGTCCATGAAGACAGATACTGACTGGGTATTGGCCAACCTGAATGTCACAGGATTCTACAGGGTTAATTATGACTCCCACAACTGGGAACGTCTTTTTACACAACTGACCTCAGATCATAAAGTGAGTATCTCATACATTTAATTAATTTAAAACATTCAGCAGATTATATATATATATATATATATATATATATATATATATATATATATATATATATATATATATATATATATATATATATATATATATATATATGAATAGTTCAGATGCAAAAGCCTCTAAGTGCCATCTGAAATTTTCTTCTAGAATGATCATTTTTATCAAGTTTTATTTTGGATAAAAAATTAAATGATAAAAACATTTAGTTTTATCAAGTTCAGTAATTTCACTTAAATGACAATGAAAATTACCTATTAATTGTAATTTAAGGGTAAATTACTGAACTTAAGCATACGAGCTTGATAAAAATGATCATTCTAGAAGAAAATTTCAGATGGCACTTAGAGGCTTTTGCATCTGAACTCTTCATATACTTCAACTCTTCAAGTTGTAATATATATATATATATATATATATATATATATATTTCCTTCTATACACAGGTTATTTCAGTTCTTAACAGGGGCCAGATCATCGATGATGCATTTAATTTGGCGAGGTAAGCTCTCTTCTCCAGAGACATTTAATCAATGGACATATTTAATTTGCTCAAAACAATAAAATTGATTTTCATCTGAATCTGACCATTCAAAGGGCCGAGTTAATCAACGTAACCCTGGCTCTGAGAACAACCAAGTATCTCTCTGAGGAGAAGGAATACATACCATGGGAAGCTGCAATAAAAAATATGGACTACTTTTTCCTCATGTTTGAGCGATCAGAAGTTTATGGACCTTTGCAGGTATACATACATACATACATACATACATACATACATACATACATATATATATATATATATATATATATATATATATGCATTCTACATTATTAATAATTTTCAATACCCAGAGTCAGAGAATGTTCATTCAGGACTGTACAGTACGAAATGTGTTTGTTTATCTATTTCTTTAAAACACTCCAGACTTACATGCGGAGAAAGGTGCAACCTCTTTTTGACCACTTCAAAGTTATCACATCAAACTGGACACAGAAACCCCCAAGATACACAGACCAGTAAATACAAGATTCCCTCTTTCACAGTTTATTCTAAATAATACTTTAGTAACACAACACATAAGCTATAACTTTAACTATGACCACAAAATAATTTTAAAGGGGTCACATCATGGGAAATCAAATTGTTCTTGATCTTTGGAGATAAAAGTGTTAAACCAGGGGTGTGCAATCCTGAAGGGCCGCTGTTGTGCAGAGTTCAGCTCCAACCCCAATTAAACACACCTGAACCAACTAATCAAGTGCTGTGTCTCAATTTGCACACTATCCATCATGAACAAATTAAAACTGGTGCGACTCAAATCGTAGTATGTTGAAATGAGTATTCCAAAGGTACCCAGATGGTCAACCATTTACGGGTAGAATTCGAAGTGCCAATCCATGTATAACCCCTTCTGATCCTACTCGACTCGACCCTCTCAGAGCGGGATTTGAACCGCCGTCTCTGGCATGGAAGATAAGATGTCAAGGAGGCTCAGGATCTGTTGCGCACCAAATCCTCTGACATTGTCCTGTCAGTAATACTCCCTATATCTTCATGTGATAAGTGAAATCTGATGTACTATAATGTAACAGACTACCACAGCAAGCCTAGTCATGTCACTTTAGCATGTGATATTCATTTTCCGTGCCTTTCCGGATATGGAATTAGGCTTCGGGCGCATCCCTACTAGGCATACTAGAAACTTCCAGGCAGATGTGTTAAGGCAAGTTTAGAGATAAACTCTGCAGGACAGCGGCCCTCCAAGACTGAGTTTGGACACCCCTAAGTTAAACGTACTATGAAAACTTCCTCCTCTGTAAAAAAGGAACATTTATTGAAACTAAGCAACTCGTTCTGTATTGACAACAGACAGACCACAAAAAGACATGAACATATTGAGGAAATGAGGAAATATATACTATTACAACAACAATGTGGTAAATATGAATAAAATGTGAGGAAATCTGTCAACTCTTGTGCAAACCCACTGGTAATTTTGCATGCAAAGATGATGTTTACATAAAAAACCATGTAGGCACAACTGCAAAAAACAGAGTCAGAGTGGAATATGGTCACATAAAACTAAATTATTACTGTTATTTTTGGTCCAAAACTATTACTGGCACTTTACATAGACCTCAGTGGAAATAAAAATTATAAAAAATTTAAAATATGAAATGACCACTTTAAAATAAAACTGCGTCCCAATTCAGAGATTGCATCCTTTTAAGCCGATTATGCCACAGCGGCGTGACGAGTACTGTCCCAATTCGAAAGCTCCTTCAAATGCAGCCTCGAAATCCGCCTTCGTTTCCCGGGCAATGAAGGATACAACAGATGGACCCTTCGCGGTCTACCCTACCCCAGAATTCATTGTGCACCGGTGACAACAGGATTTTTTGAGAGAAATTGCCGGATTACACTTAAGTAGTGGGTTTCAACTTACTCAAATACGTAATGATACAAATGTAAAAATAGAAATATATATAAAAAAGCAGTTTAAATGTTGACTTGTATTTTACTAAGACACGATTTTATATAGTTTATACTCTTTATTATGTACAGAAATGTACCAAGGTGAACATATTTAGACAGTTTTGTTTTCAGACAGTTGGAAAAAAAAAAAGTCCAGTACAAACGTTACTGCTGCTCGTCAATGGCAGCTTTTAGATTTGCTAGACAACAAGAACAGTCCTCCGTAGGCTAGACCGTCCCATTTAACAACGCTCTGTCCGAACTTAGTGGCATCCTTCGAAGGATGCAGCCTCTGAATTGGAACACAGATTATATCACTTCTGTTTCATAAATATTAGTGATGGAGGTTACTGAAATATTGTCTGATTTGTATGAATTCTGTTTATAGATACAACCAACTGAATGTTATTTCAATGGCCTGCAAAACTGGAGTGAAAGGATGTTCAGAGCTCACTAGGATGTGGTACAGACAATGGATGGAGAAGCCTGACAGTAACCCGTACGACAGTAACCCGCTTCTCTCAGCCCGAAATCTAAATATAGTACATGCCAGTTCAGCTTTGTCTGCTTCTGCTAATTCACTTGAATTCAGTTCAGAGATTCAATTCAATTCAGTTACAGTCAGAATTCAGTTCAAGCCAGATTTAATTCTGTTCATGGGAGTGTAATTCAATTCAGTTCTACTCTGTAGCTAGTTCAGCTCTTTCTAGGTCTATTCACACTATTGGCAATTCAAGTCAGAATTCAGTTCAAACTAGTTCAGTTCTTTCTAGTTCTGTTCATTCAAGTATTGATCACTTCAATTCAAGTCAGATCACTTTAGCTCTTACTGTTTCGGTTCTGTTCAGTTCATTTCAGTTCATCTTTTCTTTTTTTTTTTCACTCAAGAATCCCCCCAAATCTGAAGCTGACGGTGTACTGTAATGCCATTGCAGCTGGTGGTGTTGAGGAGTGGAATTTTGGATGGAAGATGTTCAAGAACAGTACTATTGCTGCAGAGGCAAATAAACTGTTATTTGGTCTATCATGCACTAAAGAGATCTGGCTGTTAAACAGGTGATCCCTATATATACACAGCATCCTAGAACATAAACTATTGTTCAAACGTTTTTTGGGGGGTTTTTGTGGGTTTTTTTTGGTGGGGTCAAAAGTAATAATGTTTCAGAAGATTTCTATCTCAATGTTTCAAATAAATGCAGCCTTGATGAGCATTAGAGACTTTAAAAACATTTTAAAAATCTTACTGACCCTAACCTTTTGAACAGTGTAGCATGTATGCGAGATAGAAGTCTGTTTATTTCAATGAATTTGTTTTAAAGGCTACTGAAGTGCCTTGGAACGCGCAGCTTTGTATGATGCGTTGACGTAATTTCCACTGAAACAGAAAGCTAAGGCGGGAAATATTGAATGGCTCCTCCCCCTTTTCAAATAGCCAATACATAGTTCCAGAGAATGTCTAATAGGAAGAGAATTGGCACTCTCTGCTTACTTCCGGTTTCTGGACTGGCTGCAGTAACACGTCTCTGTCCATGCGGGGGCGCTCGCAGGCGAGTGCAGAATGAATGGAGGTCTATGGCGAAAAACCATCAAAATCCACTTTTCTCAGGATATAATTTTTTGTCTAGTAATTTGAATGTTGTATTCGAAAGGAGATGCAAAGAAATTACACATTGCTGGGTGTTAGATTTTTTAGAGTCACTTATTTGGTTTAAAAAGTCTTTTAAAATGTCAATGACGTCAGAATGCTGACGTCATTAGCAGAATGCTAGCGTGTTATGGGCAACAACAACTCAACTTGTAAGAAATCGAAAAGAAATAAGTACTCGTTCATTCAACTTTCGACCTATAACACATGTTGAACTTGCAAAACCTACAATAAAATCTGAGATTTCTCAACGGCAATCGGGTGAAAGAGACACATTTAGCCGTCTAGCCCCATAGACTCCCATTCAGTCTGCACTCGCCCGCGATCACCTCCAGTGGAATTCTAATGGAACTGCAACCAAGATCGATACAATGGGGCTAATAGGAAGTGCCAAGGCTCTCCGTAGACGGGCTCTGATAGTTCCCATATGACGTCACAACATACGGGCATTTGCCGACCCGGCGCCATTTCTGAGGGCAGAACACAACATTCTTACAATGCAGAACATGAGAAGAAGAAGCTGAAACGGAAATTTTGTGATTAAAAAGTGAAAATGGTCATCTCCTGCTGGGTCAATGGATGTTCCAATCGTGCCGGAGGTTCAGTTAAATTTAGTTTTTTAGCATTTGCCGACCCGGCGCCATTTCTGTGGGCAGAACAATAGTAGAAGAAGCTGAAGCGAGTTAATTTCGTGATAAAAAGTGAAAATGGTGATCTCCTGCTGGGTCAATGGATGTTTAAATCGTGTCGGAGGTTCAGTTAAATTTGGATTTTACAGTATACCCGTCATTAGACTTCATGAATGTGAGAAGACTAACGTTAAGCTTTTGTCAGAACAACGACGGAGGTTATGGCTGGCGAGGATAAACAGGAAAGAAACTCCCTCAAAACACGCAAGAATTTGTTGTTTTTTATTGCGAGTGTACACAAATATAAGTTAACACTTTGCAGTTTGAATTATGTCCTGTATGAACAAAATGATGAGATATTAAAAACATACAAAAACAACATTGTTTCCACTGTTCGATCGCGCCCGCGACTCTCTCACTCTCACACACACACACTCACACACACACATTCCAGCACGGCAATCTCAGATTATGTCCCTAAAGAACCCGCGTATAAAGTAGTTCCGCATTACATTAATTAATTTGCACGCGAGTTTTATTTATTTTCATACCGTGTATATTACCGTGTATATTCATATTCATGCACATATTTCCAGGCTTGGAATTGCTCACATGTATTAAAACTCCTAGCCAATACCAGATAATGATACACATGATAATACTGTATCTGCTGCATAATCAGTGCTCAGTGCTTCCTTTGTTAGCGCATACGGATCCACACCATTTATGACTGAAATTTTCGCATTGTACCTCTCTCTGTCTTGTGTTAATAGAGTCTCTTTATAATCTCTGTCACTTTGTCTCTTCATGATTTTCGTAACATTATAAATGGAAAGAAATATTCGAAATTTGCTTGTAAAACTCATAGACAGTATGGTAAAACATTGTAAACACAGCAGCTTTTGCCCTCAAAGATGGCGTCTCCGGGGAGGTCACGTGACATTAATTGGCCTGTGGGAACTATGTATAGCGTATAGTTTACCTCACAGACTGCAAGTCGTACTTGACAGCACCATGGAAGCGAATCCGAGCGCTGATGATACGTTGGATTGTATGAATAAACCAACATACAGTTGGAAAACGGAATAAAACTCGAGCATTTGAGTAACCAAACACACATCTCCAACCCATATTGCTCTGTGACGTGTCAACAGTTGTTTTGACCAGGTGGTATTTATAGCATAGGGGGCGGAACGCTTTAGATTCTGAACATTTGATTGGACAGAAGATGTGATGGGAAGCTGAAGTCCGCAGTGATGTCATAAAAATCTGTGATCCATTTTAGCGGAAGTGAGAGACTGTAAGTCTCCTAAATGTGAATTTTGTCATTGTTTTGGAACACACCAGCTTATTTATAACCTTAAGGCTAACATATTCATACTAAAAGCTAAAAAACGTAAATTTTGTTAAAGGCAGGGTATTTCGGGCCCCGAAATCGTGAGATGTTGAGGAAAATATTCCAGTGTAAATTGAACACGTCTACTCTAACACTTGGGCCAAATACAGGAAATATGTTATGCAAGTAGACAAGTTGTCAAGTGCAAAGACTCCAAGTGTATTTGGACAGGGCAATTGACAGACATCAGACGCTGAGCAACCGAAACAGCAGCCACCATTTACAGTTCCTCCTGAACCAAAACAACGAGCTTATGCTGCGTTCACGCCATAACTACTGTAATTTGGTATTTTGGTTATACTCACTTTGTGACTCGAATTTATGCGTTTCAATGGCAACACTATCAACGGCGAAATTAATCTGCAGCAGTCAGATGGTACAGGTCAGTGCTCTTTAAGTTATGTTCATTATTATTGCAATGCCATGTGCTTTGAGACATGAGGTAGTTTAACAAGGTCTCTCATGACGCTTTTGTTTGCTGTATGCGTTCATGTGTTTTGGAGGAGGCGTGGCCTTGGGGATGCTCTGAAGAAGGGAGGGTGGGATCTTATGCTTTCAAAGCTAGCTCAAGTCAATTTGTAGATGTAAGATATACTCATGTAATTGCCTTATGTTTTTTAAAGGTACCTGGAATACACAACAGATCCAAACCTGATTAGGAAGCAGGACGTTTTCTTCGCTATTGGGTGTGTTGCGGGCAATGTAATAGGGCAGACGTTGGCTTGGGAATTCGTCAGAGCCAACTGGGAATATATAATTAAAGAGTAAGTAGTGCATTTCCTTCTTTCAACAAAACATGCAGTATTTACTCTCTACTGACTTTTTCTGTTACGTGATCTCTATAGTAACGAAACAAGATCCTCATTTGACAGTTTGATTCAAGACATCACAAAAAGGTTTTCTACAGAATTTGAACTGAAACAGGTTTGTGCTATTTTAATAAGAGTAATTAATAATAATAATTGCTTTGGGATGGGTCAAATACAAAACAAACATTAATACAATGCCGTTCAAACGTTTAAGATTGGTATGCTTTTTTCACTCTCTCTTGTGCTTACTAAGACAAAAATATAGTAAAAACAACAATATTGTGAATTATTATTACAATTTAAAATGTTCTATTATAATATATTTTAAAATGCTATTTATTCCTGTGATTATTTGATTAATAATCACCAGTTCAAAAGAACATTTATTTGAAAAATGTTCAAATGTATTTGACAAATTTAAAATAAATTATTTGATAAAATTTTATGCATCCTTGCTGAATAAAGGTATTAATTGCTAATTATTTCTAATGTTAATTTAAAAAAAAACTGACCCCAAACTTGAACAGTGTAGTTACTACAGTATGTAACATTTTGTATTTTTACATTATACTTAAAATTAATGGTCTGTTCTGTTGTTATGCTGTAATCTATTTTTCTTTTCTTTTTTTTTTCTTGAGATGTGTCGTAGACATAACACATGTCTTGCTGAAAATATGAAAATGTGTGTATTTATCTCTTTCTTTCTCTCTGTTTCTTTGGCAAATCACAGTTACAGCGATTCAAAGAGGAAATTGCAGCGAGCAGTTTTTATACTTACTCGTATGCAATAGAACAGGCCGTTGAGCAGGCTAAAGCCAACTTTAAATGGGTATCTGAAAACAAAGTGCACGTGATGAATTGGCTGATTGAACAGTCAGTCTAAATGCAGTGTCAATATGAATATTCTATATATTTGTGTACAATATTTTCATATTTGACTCTTTTACAATATATATATATGTTCCCCCTGAAAATTAATAGAGACTTTATCTAATAAAGTCTGATTATCTGCTGTTCTGTGCCTCTGAACAAATTAGATAATTAAAATATTTTGTGGTATTTTATTACTCATTTATAATTCTGAAGTCAGTCTTTACTCAAATTGTTTTGCAATAAATATCAAATATTTTTATTCTCATAATCTCTAGTCTTATATTGTGAATGTCAACTTCAAATAAAAAAGTTTGTAATTTTTCATTTAATTGTTTTGTGTGTGTTTGTGAGAGTGTGTGTGTGTGTGTGTGTGTGTGTGTGTGTGTGTGTGTGTGTGTGTGTGTGTGTGTGTTTTTGGTCCTGGTAAACCCTACGTTATGGGGAAAAATGTCCCCACAAGAACAAGGATTTCGGATCTTTGTGGGGACATTTTTCCCCATAACGTAGGGTTTACCAGGACCACAAACACACACACACACTGTTTTGGTCTCCGAAAATGTAAAAATGTAGAATGTTTTCTGTGAGAGTTGTGTTTGGGGTTAGGGAATAGAATATAAAGTTTGTACAGTATAAAAATAATATCTATGGTAGGTCCCCATAAAACATGAAAACCCAATGTGTGTGTGTGCCTGGTACACTCTACGTTATGATATAGTATGGTATGTATCCCACAAGTATAGTAGTAATACCATTCATTTTTGACCTTGAGGGACATTTTTGGTCTCCATGAGGAAAACAGCTTATGAATCAAATGAAATTGTTTTCTGAAAATGTAAAAATGCTGAAAATGTTCTGTGATGGTGGGTTTAGGGTTAGCATATACAGTTTGTACAGTAAAAAAAAAAAAAGTATTACGTCTATGGAGTGTCCTCATAATGATAGGAATATCAGTATGAGTGTGTGTGTAGGTGGTGTTGTTTCTAAAACTTCTATGGAGGAAATTAATGGGAAACTAACTTACTTATTTTGCACATACAACTTAATGGTGGAATGGACCACCCATAACACAGGCCAAGATGTAACAGCACATCAAAGCGTAACAGGACTTCTTGATTCTGTAAGTAGATGAACGTGGTTAATTCTTCTGTGTCATTACGGACTCAACAGAGGAAGTAGACAAGACTGCACAAATGGGAGGAAGGGAGGGTGAGGAAGTCATTCATTATTATGGGGTCTGAAAGCAGCTGCAGACTTGTCACCTTTAAGACTCTTACGACATAAATGGACATTGAAGAACAGCTGTCACACACGTCACTAATGGTGCTATTAATATCTTTAACAAAGTCACAGCAAGGCTTTTTTGCTGTGCAAACTGATATGTATGTGGCATCCTGAGATACTCAACAACACACTGCCTTGTTGCTGGCACCATGGGTACTTAAAGTCGGCATGAAACGGTTGTTGCGATTATCTTGTATAATTTAGACTTACAATGTAAACTGTGGACTTACTTTTGTCCAATGGGATTTGATTGGATGGTTGTGGTTTGCTATTGGTGGATCTCATGTGAGTGACAGGTTGTCCCGCCCTCGCACCAGTAAACACGTCATCAGAGAAGAGATGTCGCTGCAAGAGGGAGGGGAAGTTATTTTAATGAAAGATTACAATGGCACATGAATATTAAAAATATATATGTGGACACTCAGATAAATGATTTATAATAAATGCTACAATATTCCATAAAAAATAAGAATTGTTCATTTTGATTTCATGGTGACTTTAAGATATAATAGGTCTATGTTGCATTAAGAAACACATCATGTGACTGTTTACAGGCAAATGCAGAACTGCTTAAAAGAGGTATCAGACTCTTGCATTTCAGAGGAAGAGCCCCACAGAGCTTTGTTTACAATCTGAGGGGTATTAAAGGATCTCACCTGTGAGAGTTAGTTTACTATCCTGCCCACATTAATGCTCGCTCTGCAGGAGGGTTTCCTTAAACATGTGAATTACAACGAGGAATGACCATCACCCAGCTGCCTCTCATTAGGATGCTGCTTTATGGTTTGTGTTGAATAAAGGGCATACAACTGAAGTCATTCGTATATAAAGTTAAAAACGACTCAAACAAGTGATGTAAGATTTTTTCAAGGCTTTATTTGCCGGGGGAAAAAAATACAATTCATAAATATTAATATATTTTTAACATACAAAAATATAAATAGCTATACAAACATATAAAAAAATAAAGTCTTTCATTTTCATTATCTTACAGACATTGCACTGATTCATATTTGCATTCAGGTTTTACATTTCAGTCTGTTTTAATCAGATCAGCACTGTCCATGGAAGAAATTGTGTTGCTGGGGAATCCAAAAATCCTGAGCTGGGAATGAAAGGAAATCGCCTTCGACTGGAATCTGAGTCTGGAAAAATAAAATGCAGATCAAGTTAAGAAAAAGAACAGCAGCATTTTCCATATGTACCTTATTTTTATTGTTTTAAATTATTATTAATTATTAAATTGTTATTACTATTAAAATTATATTATATTACTTATATTTAATTTTTTTATTATTGCCAAGGAAACATTTCTCATTTTCAATTAGTTTAACTTGTAGTAAAATAAATACAACTAAAATAAAATTAATATAGACAAAAAAGATAAAATGGAAAATATATTTAAATTGTTATTAATTTAAACTTTGAATAAAAAACATAATAGTATCTCAACGAAACTAAAATAACATCGACAACAATTAAAGTACAATATTGCCTATAAAGTTTAAATTTACTTCACATTTAAATAGTTAATAATAAATAGTAGTAGTAGTAGTAATAGTACTTTATAGCATATAAATAGTATTTAAGTAACATGTACTGTACATACCTGATAACAGGTCATAGATGGGAACTGCTGAGCTGGTAAACTTTGAGGAACTGAAGGAGCCGCACTGAAGTTGCCAAACATGGTTGATGCGGTGACGACCTCGGCCTGATTCCCACGATTTGCCTCGTCTTCACTGAATTCAAGCTGAGCAGACAGACTGGAGATGTACTGGATAGTGAGCCTTAGCGTCTCAATCTTGGTCAGGGTTTTTCCGGCAGGAGCCACTGATGGAGGAAGGTATGTCCTGAGATGCTGAAGAGCTTTGGTCAGGTCCCTCATCCTCAGCTTCTCCCGTTCACTTGCGGTTTCCCGCTTCACTCCAGGGAATTTTGACCTTGGCCGCCCGGTTCTCTTGGGTGGCTGGCCCTTGTTCTTCTCCTGGGTGGTGCTGCTGTCGAGTGGGAAGACCTGAAGGATGTCGTGTACCGCTCCGCAAGAGTATGCTGGAGGGGAGAAGCCACAGGAATCTATGGAAGAGGTTGGAGACAGGCTGCTGCCGGCGCTGTAGTAGCCCGCATCTGATACGCCGTAGCTCGGATCCAGAATGTTCTCGCAGCCAAAAAGGAAAGCGCTGTTGTCTTGGAGCTGAAGAGCAGAACTGGAGATATCCATGGCTGTAGAGTTGCTGAATGAGGTTGTGTTTGCTGGTGGACCATGTTCTTCCTGTATATATCCTCCGTGAGGTGCGAGTTGGCACCTCTGAGGATTCCAGTCAGTACTTGAGAGGAGAAGTGACACCAGAAGTAGGGGGTCTGTGGGAAAGAGCAGCTTCTCCAGCCTCAGATCTGAGGTGTGACGTCCAGAAATAGCCCGAGCACGCAACCCTTGAAAGTTTAAATGATAGATAGATAGATAGATAGATAGATAGATAGATAGATAGATAGATAGATAGATAGATAGATAGATAGATAGATAGATAGATAGATAGATAGATAGATAGATACTATAGTAGAGCAACTACATTGAATACTTGTACTTCAAATTCGTTTGTCACACCGGAAAATTATAAGTGGACCAAAAGAAAGCTAAAATGTGGTAAACTGAAAATACTGAAAAACATATACGCAATACTGACCAGTTACATCACTTTCCCTTATAGATAAACATTTGAACCTACATCCTGATGCCCATGTTATTTGTTAAAGGGATATTTCACCCAAAAATGAACATTTTGTCATTACTTAACCTCAAGTTATTTCAAACCTGTATGAGTTGAACACAAAAGAAAATATTTTAAAGAATGTTGGTAATCAGAAAGCTGACAGCACCCAATGACTTCCATAGTAGAAAAAAAATACTATGGGGGTACCGTCCTGGTTACTAACTGTCTGGTTACTTTAAAATATCTTCTTTTGTGTTCAACAGAAGAAAGAAACTCATACAGGTTTGAAACAACATGAGAGTGAGTAAATGATGACAAAATTTGTATTTTTGGGTGAACTATCCCACCTAGTACAAAGTGTTGAATTGTTAAATGCAGAAGAGTTCTTTAGTTGCATCTATATAGCATTTCAGAGAAGTTTTGCTTTAGTGCAGCACTCTTTCTGAAGCGGACCAGCCATAATGAAGAACTTATATCTGTGCGTATGTGTATTTGCCTCATGAACAGTCCAGAGTATCTGGATATTTCAAGGTCAGTGCGGATAACATGTTTGATTCAGATAACAAATCCAAATCCTCCACTGACTGACAAACACAGTAGCTCTACCAACAGATAAAACATAGTTGATCTGGCTTCTATCAAAATATGTGTGGAGAGGAGCATGAGAAAAAAACAATCACATCACAGCCATTCCTTCAAGTTAACATGATTAACACACCACTTTGATTGCATTCTTAGCTAGACATGAAATTTTGACCTCAGGGGTCTGAATATGACACCTTCTTAGGGCTCCTGTAGTGATGAAGCAGATGATGGTGGTGGACGAGATCAGTGACCGCAGTTCCCACAAACAGAAGTGTCGCATTTGACTCCTGCATCAACAGAGACACACATACACACAATTATATGCATTTTAATGTTATCTAACAGGTTTTAGCGATGTGCTCAAAAAATGTGGCCACAATTGATGCTTTTAAATGATTTTAAATGTCAATTTGAACTAGATTTAAGATAGCTTCTCAATGTGTAGTTTCTCAATTACAGGTGTGAAGTTACACCTCAGAAATGTTTACAGGAATCCAAGTTCTCATTGTATTTCAACATTATTCCTGTCAGGCATTCTGGTTTTTAGCTAAAAAAAACCCTAAACCTTAACTTAATTGTTTTGGTCGTTCATTTAGCCTACACGACAACAGCGTTTTGGGGGCCTGAAAACACAAACTTTTGAAAACAGGATTCAAAGTGCAAGTTTTTGAAAACTACCGTTTTCATCACCGTGTAAACTAAAAAACGCAAATTTGTGAAAACGGGGACATCATGCACATGAGTATTACACGTTCAGTCTATAGGCGCGTAGTTTTTCTTTACAAAGTGGCATCGCCAACAACTGGACTGAAATGAATAATACAGCGTTTAGTCGTTTTTCAACTAATGGGGATCGTTTGGACAACGGGGTCGTCTAGTATGCAAAGAAAAAACTTTTCAGTTTTTAGTACATCACTGCCCTGTAAACACCATTAGAAGAAAAAGTTCTATATAGAACCATTAAGGGTTCTTTCTGGTGCTTCATATATAGAACATTTGAGGCGTTCCCATCATGGGATCAATTTATGTATAGAACCCCATGAAACCTTTTTTTCTAAGAGTGTAGATTGCAGACATGGCATTAAAATGTAATAAATGTGATCTGACTAACCTACCAGAATGAGAGGGTGTCATTTCTAACCTAATTTGGGGGATTTCCTCTAACTTAGTTTAACACCCATGTGATTATGAGCCGATTAACACGTGATTGTTACACATTCACACATTTTAATTGTGTATTTGCCTTCCAAGATGAAAGAGCTGAATGTGTGTATTTGACATTGGGATTTGCACATCAAATATCCCTTATTACCTGCCAAAATAAACTTTGTGGGCTAATTCCACAACATACTGTAATTCACACACAACTGTTCTATGCATTTAAAATGCAGCTCACTCACATTATGTAATGTGAGGGGGGTCTCAAAAGCTAGATTTGTGGCTAGACTTAGTGGCGTGAATGGCTTTTCACATGCAGTTGAACTTCATTAGCAACAATAAGCTTCACTTGTGACCATCTGAATACACATCACATCTGAAGGATCATGCCTGGTGCTTAGATGGAATATACTACAACACACAAAATATTTGTGACCATCAGAGGTCAAAGTAATTTCCTTTCTAGTTATTGTTTTAGTTAAATCATCCAGGATGTGTCATTTGCTTTGCTTATTATGATGCAGCCCTGTGCCAGATTCAATAGCTTTGCATTTACAGGATTCATTCATATCAGACATTCTCTGGTTGCAAAGCATTTTAAACAGGGAAACAGATGTGAAAACATCTAATGAGGGTGAAATATAGTCCACAAACTGGTACAAATCCATTATGAACAGTTTTGCCCAAATACTTTAGTTCTTCTCTTAACTTGTATTGTTTTCTGAGGGAGCCTGAATGTTGGGGAATGTATTAGTGCTTAGAATAAACTACTTTGGCAGTACCATGGTACAGTTGTGTATAGGGTAATATTTTGATATATATTCCATGGTTCTGAATGATTATTTACAGAGCGCTCCAATATGCATGGACATAGAGAACACTGAAGAACACCAACTGGCGTACATGTCCAGAAACCTTGCCATTATATACACTACTGTATGCTAAGGTTTGGGGTTGGTACGATTTTTGAATGTTTCTGAATTAATTTACAAATAATTTTTTTTCCCTGTATTAAAATATTTTAAAATGTAATTTATTTTGGTGATGTCCACTGATTTTTTTTTAGCATCATTACTCCAGTATTCTCTTCAGTGTCACATGATCCTTCAGAAATCATTCTAATATGCCGATTTGCTGCTCAAGAAACATTTCTTCTCATTGTCAATGATGAAAATCTTTTTCTTTTCTTTTTTTTTTTTTTGCCTGATTCTTTCTTTAAAAGAACAGCATTTATTTTAAATAGAGTTTTGCCAGTGTAAAGGTCTTTACTGTCACTATCTATCAATTTAATGCATCCTTGCAAAATAAAAGTATGTGGTGTATGTCCAGAAAACATGGTATTACCATAGTAATAAATAGTGTGGTAAAAATATCCATAGTCTTACAACAAAATTCTCACAAAACAGTCATAAATCTACAAACTATAACTAGCCTATATTCACGCGTGAAACAACACGGATGAAATTTTTTACTTTTTTGCTTTTGAATACAAGTAGCTACTGCTGTTCTTTTACACACGAAGACGTTACTGACATCTAGTGGCAGGTTTTTGGATTATCCTTGGATTTATCAAATTAATCTTGAATACGGGAGTAGTTGAGGAGCATGTTGGGAAATGTAGGTTAGTTTTCCAAGCACGTTAGACATTTTCATGTTAGCTTCTTATGTGTATTTGTTTGCTTTATGCCAAATATGTGTCATATATTACTCCTCTCTCTTTCCTACATTTAGGTGGTAGAAACCCTGGTGACAAAATACTATTTGTGTCATATTATAGCTGGATGACGGTATTATGTCTTCTATAAATATATAATTGACCACTATAATGTACATTTTATTTATTTACATTTATTCATTTAGCAGACGCTTTTATCCAAAGCGACTTACAAATGAGAACAATAGAAGCAGTTAAACTAACTTAAGCAGTTGTTTATTTTATTTTATTTTTTATAAATAGATAGAATAGAAGAGAAAGTGTTAGTATAACTGGATCAAGTGCTGCCGAAAAAGATACCATGCGTCTTCAGCCATTTCTTGAAAATGGCTAGGATTCAGCAGCTCTGGTTGAGTTAGGCAGATCATTCCACCAGCAGGGAACAGTCATGGCAAAGGTCCGAGAAAGAGATTTTGTGCCTCTTTGAGATGGCACCACAAGACGACGGTTTCAGGATGGCACATGCCACTTGCAAGTTGCCTGAAGAATGATCGGTTCAAGCGCGCTCCCGCTTCACTTCATCTGAGGCAGCGATGTCACGCCATATTGAAAGCGCCAAAACGATATTTGTTGTTTGAATTTCGTAATAAAAATAAAAATAAAAAGACAAGAAAGCTGAGGATTTTGTGATTTAGCGCATTGTGTGTGTCCTCTTTGAACATGAAAAAGAAAATGGACGTGTGGTGCGAGAGCGCTGAATGCGCGAGAGTTGGCAGACCTTATTGTGTCTTTGAAAATACATAAAATAGCAAAATAAATATTAATATATTTATATCATTAAATACACAACAGAAAACTTTGTTAGACTACTTTTCTTGCTGCTGCAGTAGCCGCTACGTTTTGTAATAGCAAATGTAATTTTATAAAACTGTTCAAATGTTAATACAAAATGTATTTAGCAGACATTATACTTAATATATATTTATTTTTAATAAACATATGTTTGCAACAATACTACAATGTTTATAACTATTTAGCCGTTTGTAGGCATTTTATTAACTGTAAACAGTGCAATAACCTTTTTAAAGAAATTGTACAGTCATTCAGAAGTAATATATATAAGCATGAGGATATCATAACATTTTAATATAGCCTAATATTGAAAGGAAACATTTGCCTACACAACATAACAGACATTCTTTCTGTCAGTGACGCCAGAGACAGTATGACGTCATAAAAGAGTTCGATTATTTTATAACGTCGCGCGTATCTCTCCACACTTTACTCATTTGCTGAGTTTGTAGTTGCTAGTGTTATTGCTTTAGTGTTGCTTTAGATTGATATACAACAGCGATTCATTATGGGACACACAAATTCCCGATTACAACCGTTCACGGATAGCGAGCAGGTTCACGACCTCCATCACTGTGACCGCACACCAGGCTCAAACCCCTGCAGCAGCAGCACGGCGGAGAAACATCTTCCTCATCGGCCTGACGAGAAGAAGCCTGAGGGAGAGGCAGACCAGCTTCCCATCTCTCATCTGAAGATGAAGAAAAAGAAAGTGGTCAACAAGAAAGACTCCGAGAGTCTCTTTAAGAGTCTCTGTTTAGAATCCACCAAAAACAAGAGCTCAGATCAGAGCGAGATGATGAAGGATCAAGAGACGGAAACATCCAGGAGAAGTACCGACGGTAAATGACAACCATGTTATGAGAATATATATGTAATATTCTACATGAAAAAGTCACTTAATAATTTACACCTAAATGAGGAACGGGAACTTTTCTGCCCCTGTAGGATGGTTTTAAACAGACTTTTTTTTCTCTCTCTATAATAAAATAATTAAGTAACCTCAAAAGTGTAAAACTGAGTAATATTATACTTTGTACTTTAAAAATCAATAGGTGAACAATTAGTAATTTACTTTAATATTTAAGAATCGCTTTTCCTAATCAATCATTTTTTTTTTTTTTTTACCAGTTAGTCAACTGTTAGCTAACTTTTGCTGATATTCTCCTCTTTAGATCAAAAGTCTCTACAGTCCATCTCTAGATCTGAAGAGGTCATTGATCTGGAGGAACCTCCTGTCGATGATCCTGAAATCCTTCCCGCATCTGAGCCTCTGGTGCAAGAAGAGCTTCAAACTCGAGTCCACCTCGCTCAAGTCCACCTGACAGCACATGAAACGTTTCCTCTCCGTAATCAAGTGAACATGAGACCTGAGGGTGAGTTTCCTGCCACAGTCCCCAACAATAATCTCACAATATCTGCAAAGCACCACTAAACATGGTCTTCTTCTCTTCATCTTTTAACAGACGACATTTGCTGCCGATATGCAATTGGCCGTAAGCTGGGGAAAGGTAGATTTGGTGACGTCTATGAAGGCACTCGTTTGGCGGATGGCCGAAAGGTTCTACTTTTTTTTTAACTTACCACTACTAGTTTAGCAAATTGTTTTTGATCTGAATTATTTCTCATCCTTTGATATCTCACTTTATCCTATGCAAGACATCTTACTGTATCATATATTCACTATTTAAGGCTCTTCTTGACCTGTTAGGATTTAAATTTTTGCTTGAAATTTATGATATGATCTCTACACACATTAATTGTTTTTTGTTTTGTCCATCAGGTGGCAGTGAAATTTATCCAAAAGACAGAAAGCACAGAATGTATCAGCATTGTGAGTAGTAGTGATTTTTCAGCAGACAAACTGAGTTAAATCCCTATTTAAAACCATCTGACATCATATAATGTTTCTTTCTTCCAGCCTGATCATCCCAAACCCCTTCCCAAAGAAGTCGCTCTGACAATCCTGGCCAGTAAAAAAGGTCCAGCAATGGACATCATCAAGCTGCTGGACTGGCAGGACCAGCAGGACTTCTACGTCATGGTCCTCGAGTATGTCTCTGACTGCATAGATGTGTACTGCTTTGTGGAACGCAGCGGCGGCTGCATTGACGAGAAGTTTGCGAAGCACATCATGTGGTCGGCAACACTAGCCGCTGATGCGTGCTGTCGCCGTGGAGTTTACCATGGAGACATCAAATTAGAGAACCTGCTGATAAACCTTAATAACGGCAATATCAAACTCGGTGACTTTGGATGCAGCGAGCTCCTGACAGGATCTGCCTACACGACATACTCAGGTGTGCATTAGTTCTCAAAACTCTTGTGAATCAGTTAACTCAACACATGTATGCTAATGGATGCTGAGAAGACTGTTGTGCTAGAGACTTACACATCAGACAAACACTCTTTCCTCCAGGCACAGATTTGTACTGCCCTCCCGAGTACAGAATGAAGGGCGAGTTTCACGGAAAGCCGGCGACGGTCTGGGCTCTGGGGGTCCTCTTGTTCAGAATGGTGTGTGGAGACTTTCCAGATACTTTCGACCTCTACAGGACCAATATGAACACCTGGCACAAACCTGGCTTGACAGAAGGTGATTTGTTTATTACTTCATAATAGAGATGCACCGATTACAATTTTCTGGGCCGATTTTTCATTAAGTTTGACCTGCCGATACCGATTTTAGCCGATTCCGATTTCATTTTTTCTAACCACTTTACAGCACACACAAATATTTATTTTATATCTTTTCTGTAATAGAACATTTTACAATTTGCATAGTTCACACACACCTAAAGTGCAGTGTTATGGAAGAACCATTTCCTTTTCACATTCAATATCCAATATTTTTTTATATATGTATTTAACAAACTAAACGTCTGTATGAAAACAGGGAATGGCAATAAAAAATATATAAATAAAAAATAAAATAATATAGCCTTGCAGTATAAAGATATTTCTCAAAGCACACACACACAGGCCTATTGCAATCACTTGTACAAACTGAATAATAAAACAAGTTTAAATGGGTACATTTTCTATAAATATTAGTCTTCGTTTCCTTTTCTGACATAGCCTACTCCAGTTCTTGTTAAAACACGCAAAGTCTGTGCATTTTGGGCACTTTTTTGGTGAAACCCTATTTAGGCTATTTTGTCCATCAAAAGTGTGCTTTCCCTTTAATTGAGCGTGAGCAGAGCAGCAAATGGACTCGGCGCCGAAACACGCGCTTCACTGCTCGCGACGCTCCTGCTTGACGCTCACGCGCTGCTCCTGCTCCCGTTGTGAATGCACTCATTGATTAACATGCACGGCGAAAAAAAATACGCGCTTGCGGTCTGAACGGACGTAATTCACGAGGTTTTCTACATGTGTGTACCGTGTGCACGTGTGATGCTGATGTTGCGCGATGTTAATCATGCGGCGCCCGAGTGCATTTGACCGGCATAAAATCGGCATTTGTCAGACTGACCGGCCGGTCGCCGGTCACGGCCGATCACGTGAAAATCGGCCAATTCCGGTCACCAGCCGATCAATCGGTGCATCTCTACTTCATAAGTACAATTCTAATGCAAAACTTCATAGGCTTTATAGGAGGTGGCTGTATAGATATTGCAGGAATTTGTCCCGGGTGTCTGACCTGAAGATCTTACAGCTTAGAATGATGAAAGTAGAGCGGATGTAAAGTTTACGGTAATAATCAGACGTCTCTCCATCTTTCTCACAGAATGCAGCCAATTGATCTGCTCCCTTCTGCAGCAGAACCCAGAGCGTCGGCTTGAGCTGCACAGGATTATTCTACACAAATGGTTTTAGGTACCCTGAGCCATGGGCTAAAAACCTTTTTATTTGTTTTTATTTGTTTTTATTTGTTCCAGCTGTAAGATTGGTCACAGTCACTCCAGAAGTGTCGGTTCAGCTGTGTGTCCGGTGGACTGAATCGACTGGACTCAGGGGCGGGGCCAGAGGGGTGGCACAGGCCACCTCCAAAATGTAATTGGCCACCCCAAGTGCCCCCCCCCCCACTCCAGAGTCGGAATGTAATAGGTTGTTGGGCTTGTCAGTTTTAATTCTTTACTAGTAGTACTAGCGGTTTTCTGAACCGGTTCGTGCTCTGGTTCTGAGAGAAAAGTAAGTACCCTTGGTACTTCACAGTTAAGTGGGTCGAGGTTCCGAGCTAGACACCAGCTGGAGAAAACTGACCACTTGAGGTGGTAGAGGCGTCTCGTGGACGGAGCTCTAGCCTCCATTATGGTGTTTAGGACCCCTTCTGGGAGGCCCTGGGGTACCCGTTCAGGGGCCATACATGGAGGGCCCACAAGTCGGGACGGGGGTGCCAGATTGTCCCGTTCGCCTGCGTGAGGTGGTCGCTCCTCAGTGGGATCGGCCACGGGGCTGTCGTGGACAGCTCCATCAGCACTGGGAACCCGACCTGGGTTCGCCAGAGGGGGACTACGAGAAGGACTGCACACTTGGTGTTCCTGATCCTTTCGATGACCTGAGGGAGCATCGAGACCGGAGGAAATGCATAAAGGGGGAGGCTGGGCCAGTTGTGAGCCAGCGCGTCCCTGTTCTTTGAAAAGAATATTGGGCAATGAGAGTTGTTTTCTAAGGCGAAGAGGTCCAACTCTGCTTTGCCGAAGATTTCCCACAAAGCACCGTCCGGGGATGGAGAGACCATTCTTCTGGGGGAACATGGTTGCGAGACCTGAGGCCGGGTCTCGCAACCATGAGACCCGGGTTGCGAGACCTGAGGCCGCCCTGGCGATTTATGTAGGATACCACGGCCATGTTGTCCGTACAGACCAAGACGTGGTGTCCTTCCAGATATGGGAGGAAGGTTTTTAAGGCTAGAAAAACTGCTGTCATTTCGAGCCAGTTTATGTGTAGGCGTTTCTCCGAGCTCGACCAGAGGCCGGAGGCAGGCCTGCCCTCGTACAGGGCTCCCCAACCAAGGTTGGACGCGTCTGTTGAGATAAACCTCCTCTCTGAAACCACACCCATGTTCACACCCTGCTGGTACCAGCTGGTGTTCCTCCAGGGGGCCAGAGCTCTGGTACAGCGCTGGTTTACCCTGATGTACATGAGGCCCGAACGCCACCCATGGGCTGGAATTTGCGGCCTTAGCCATAGCTAAAGGGGGCGCATACTCAGTAGACCTAATTGGAGTACTGAAGATGCCGAAGCCATAAGGCCCAAATCCCTTTGAAACATTCTGAGGGGTACATAGGAGCCCGCTTTGAACGACGCGGCAAGCTGCTGTATTGTTAGAGCCCGGCCCGGCGTGGGCCATGCTCTCATTTGAACAGAGTCGAAAACTGTTCCCAGGAACGTGGTTCGTTGGCTGGGGGACAGCACACTTTTGGCAAAGTTTACCCTGAGCCTGAGGCTTTCCAGATGGCCAAGGAGCCAGGCTTTGTGAGTGTGGGACTCCGCCTCTGACTGAGTCAGTATGAGCCAGTCGTTGAGGTAGTTTAGGATGCGCATTCCCCGCTGTCTCAGGGGGGAGGGAGCCGCATCCATGCACTTTGTGAATGTACGAGGCGCTAGAGCCAGTCCAAATGGTAGGACTGTGTATTGATATATCTGCCCCTCGAAGGCGAATCTTAAGAATGGCCTGTGATGGGGGCTTACTTGGATGTGAAAGTAAGCGTCTTTTAGATCTACTGAAAAGAACCAATCTCCTGGGCGGATCTGTGCCAGGATGTGTTTGGTCGTGAGCATCCTGAATGGCCGTACCATGAGGGCCTTGTTAAAACAGCGTTTGTGTGCAGGGGTGCGTGACAAATGACGGGCCCATGTTCTGCATTTAACACGACTCCAGCCGCCTGAACTGAAGAGGGAGCTGTGAGATGCACTCGAGCGATTTTCGGGGGTGGTCCGGCCGCAGCGGGACAAGAACCCCTCTTCCCATTGGTTAGGACGGCTTCTTAGGCTCATGGTCCAGCGTGAGCTTAGGCTGGGGACCCTGGCTCTTGGGTAGCGGGTAGCGTCTCGCAGGCTTGTAGCGTGGGCCGGTCTCAGCCGCTGGCCGGGGCTGGTGGACTGGTGGCGCTGGTTTCTCTGGCTGCGGCGTACTTCTAGGGCACCGTGAAGCCGAACTAGAGCGCTTAGGCAAGAAGTGCTTCATAGCACTGGAAGCTTTCTGAGCCTCCATGAAGCACTCTGCGAAGCCGCTGACTGAAGGGCCGTGCTGTGGAGACTGGTGAGTCGAGGAAGGCGGTCCTGTCTGCGTCCCTGATCTCAGTTAAATTCAGCCACTAGTGGCGCGCCAGAACAACCAGGCTGGCCATGTTACGGCCGATGGCCTGAGCAGTGGTCTTGGTGGCCCATAGTGCCAGGTCCGTAGCACTGCGGAGATCTTTGAAGGTGTCCGGATCGGGCCCTGACTCGTCCATGGCACGGAGGAGTTTGGCTTGGAACACCTGGAGGGTCGCCATGGTGTGCAGTGCAGAGGCGGCTTAACCGGCGGCGGTGTAGACGCGACCGGCCATAGCGGAAGTAGTCCTGCACGGCTTAGATGGATGCGTCGCTTTTGTTCTCCAACTGCCTGCAGTGGGAGGGCACAGATGAGCGGCGACCGCTTCCTCTAGCAGGGGGAGCTTTACCCTTCTCTTCAGCGCCGTCAACGGATGAGAGCGTAGCAGAAGCAGAAGAGCGCGTTCGAAAAGGGCGTGCGCCAGGATTTAGTAAGCTCGCTGTGGACCTCTGGGAAGAACGGAGCGGCACGCTAGGGAGGAGCCTGTTGGCGCCCCGGCAGGAACCATTCATCAAGGCGGCTTTTAGCGGGCTCTTCTGGAGAAAGCCAGTCCAGTCCCAGCTCGTCGACAGCGCGGGTGATAACGCGGAGAAGTTTGGCGTCAGTGCTCGCTCTGGTGTCGATTCGCTCAGTCTGAGAAGAGGGGGTGGGGTCCACGGAGCCCGACCAATCCAAACATTCAGACGCCGCCACAGAAACAGCATCATCGAGGTCCTCTGCAGATCCGCCTAAAGAGACGAGTGCAGCCGCTTCGAGAGAGGGGCGTTGATCGCTCTTCGCGAATAACACAGGAGAAGTATCAGAAGGTGTAGGCGAGGCACACGGGGACGGACCTGGTGTGCACGCTCTCAGATCACCGCGCTCGTGGATCCTCGCGCCGCTTCTTCCTACGGGGCTCGATGGGCACCGGGGACGGAAGATGGGCGGGCCCAATCTCTGACGTAGCGAGAGCGAGTTTGGATCAAAGCGCTGAGACCAGCATGTTGTCACAGGAAAGGCAGCCGCCTTTAGTGCCTCAGGATTCGCAGACGGGGAGCGGCATTTGCAACAACGTGCTCTGCTCTTTTAGATGGAAAAAGCTTAAAGGATATATTAAGAATTTCCTGTAATAAAATGTATCTATTGTTACTACTGTAATGCCATATTACATTTTTATGGGATCTTCTTCAAATCTTCCAGATTCTATCATTTTTAAATATTTATTTTAAGATATATTTATTAAACAAAAATAAATTTTCTTTATTTATTAAAATTAACAGAAAATAGTACACACTTTTCTGAAGTGATTGTTTTGAAAAAGTATTAGAAATGATGCAAAACATAGTACTTTAGCTTTGTATCAATATAATGGGGGCCTTTTGCCCTATCCTGATTCTTTTACCTCCAGAGAGCAAAGCCCTCCTCGCCACCTCGCACATTTATATGATTTTTAGGTGAAACAAACCACTTTAAAATTTTATTTTCCCACAAAATCTTTTGATCCATCAATATTCAATTAAAACAAAGGACTGCATATTTTTTTGCAATCATGTTGAAAAGCACATGTACTATTTAGCCCCATTATTACTCTAAGTGTTAATTTTTCTCAAAGAAAGAATTCAGCGCTCTCGCACCACACGTCCATTTTCTCATGCAGTTTCAACGTACAATGTCACATAATGTTACATTTACCTAAATTGAATTCTAGAGAGGAAAATTTTGTGACAAAAGGACTATTTTACATATTCATTCTTTTTACATTAAAAGGTTAGTATTATAACATTATTAGTATTTTAAAAGTATTATCAGGCTGTTAACAGTTGTTAATTAACCTTTAATAACAATATCATCTTGACAGGGTTCTCTGTATAGTTTACGTAAACGATACTATAAAGATGATACTAACCTTTTAATGTAAAAAGAATGAATATGTAAAATAGTCCTTTTGTCACAAAAGTTTCCTCTCTAGAATTCAATTTAGGTAAATGTAACATTATGTGACATTGTATGTTGAAACTGCATGAGAAAATGGACGTGTGGTGCGAGAGCACTGAATGCACGAGAGTTGGCAGGCCTTTTTTAAAATAAGACATTTCAATGACCGACTCATAAACATTTCATTGCCATTAAAGTAAAATTACTATAACAGGCTAAAAATGCTCATGTAACAGAAAAATGTCAGATGGACTTAGAGATTTTGCATCTGAAATGTGTGTGTGTGTGTGTGTGTGTGTGTATATATATATATATATATATATATATATATATATATATATATGCATAGCACTGTAAAGCATACACATACACACACACATACACAAAAACACGCACACTTTTAATTAACATAATAATAAATAAAATTCAAAAATTGTAATCAACACCAATGTAGGATCTGTAAATATCCAAAAATGACAAGAACAAAATAAACTATTTTAATAATACATGTTTTATTATAAATACATATCAAATATAGTTTTGTATTTACAGAGAACAGACATGGATAACACATACAACTTAAATTATAAGAATATCAGGATTGACTTGGGTTCACATTTAAGATAAGATGCCAAAACATCCACATCAATTTACTGTACACAAAACAGTAGTAGGTATCATTTTTGCTTTGGATGTGATGGAGAGGTTTCTGCTGTCAGCTCCAGTAAGCTTGAGGAACAAGATGATAGCCTAAGTTTCTCCCATAAACCTGAAATAGAGGATAGAGAATTGATTTGAGACATCGCACATCTAAAAAAAAAAATACAATAAAATTTTAAAATTCAATTTTAAAACATATTCAAATAGAAAACAGTTGTTTTAAACTATAATAATATTTCACAATATTACTGTTTTTAATAGAGTATAGGCCAGGTACATATTGGCCTACAATAAAAAAAAAAAATACTATTATACTACAATACATCTACAGTTTAAAAATATACATTATTAAAGTATTATTTACATACCTGGTATGTCTGTGTTGATTGAGTACACTGTTGTGTCTGGAGGAAGCCGTCTATATTTGCAGAGACGTTTTGTTCTGTTAAATGTTGCTGTGGATACTGATCCACACATTGCACTGTATGACTTGAGTTGCCCTCATACTGTCCATCCCAGTGACCGCAACTCTGTTCCGGCCCGACACAATCTCCAGCCATAGACCTGCACTGAAAATAGCCAACGATCTCTGGAGAATATGAGCAGCCGCTGGAGTCGTGCTTCCTGTGGGTCAATTCTTCTTCACTCAGACCCAGCTGAGCTGACAGAAACGAGATGTAGCCTATGGTGAGCCGTAGCGTCTCAATCTTGGTCAGGGTTTGGCCCACGGGAGCTACGGACGGAGGCAGGTACGTCCTGAGATGGTGGAGGGCTTTGGTCAGATCCCTCATCCTCAACTTCTCCTTCTCACTGGCGTTCTGCCGTTGCGCGCTTGGGTTCTTCAGCCTTAACCTGCGCTTTCTCTTGTCGACACAGGTCGATTTTACTGATTTGGAGCATGCAGGCTGGGTCAGGTGGGACGGGGAGAAGCCCTGGTCTGTCGAGACGGTGTCCGGAGAGGAAACGCTGTAGAACTCCGACTCCGAGCTTGAGTAGATCCACTGGTTCTGCTGGCTGTGGCTTGAGCTTTCCATATTGTGACTCTGAGTGTGAATGAAGGCTGGACTGAGGGCTGGAGGTTTATATGTGGGACTCAGAGGTGCGAGGTGACACCTCTGCAGGCTTACGGTAGCCATCGCTGTCTCTCAGACCACAGGACTCGGCCTGGATCTGTCTGGGAAAGGCTTGGAGAGGCCACAGGAGCAGAGGTGTGAATTTTGACTCCTCTTCAAAACAACAAACCAGTGCAGCTATTCTTCCAGTGAACTGATCTTGTACATCTGACCAAACAATGTATGGTTTCTCTTTAATCTATTTTAATGTATCTATGAAATTCATCTCTGATAAATCACCAAAAAATGGGTGAAGAAAGTATTAAATTCTGTATGTGTAAAAAGCACTGTCTCACATAAAAATCTGTCATAAAGCAAAAATACAGCAATCACACCAATAAACATCTAATGTTAAAATTTTAAAGAAATTAATCATTTTATTTAGCAAGCATTAAATTAATGGAAAGTTACAGTAAAGGCAAAACATTTAGGCTATACTTCAAATAAATGCTGTTCTTTTGAACTTTCTATTCATTAAAGATTCCTAAAAACAATGCTGCATGGTTTCCACAAAAATACTGTTTTCAACATTGATACTGATATGAAATGTTTCTTGAGCAGCAAATCAGCATATCAGAAGGATTGCTGAAGGATCATGTGAATGAAATATAGTATAATAATCAAATAAATGCAGCCTTGGTGAGCATAAGAGACTTCTTTCAAAAATATTTAAAAAATCATACCAACCCTAAATTTTTCAATGGTAAGTAACAATGTTTCAATAGTAATTGTATATGTTTAGTTTTAGGTCAAACTAGAAAGGTAAAACATTTGAGCTGAGTCATTTGATAAATTCCACTAAAGTAAGCAGCCTTTTATATATTATATTTAAGATACAGACCCAATCCTCAGCCTAATAATTCAGCTAATTTTCTGTATGGGGTTGTATTTCAAAGAGCTAAGCAGAGTAACTGACCTTGATGCTTAATGATGCTTAATAAACTCCATTAGCAGATTGCACTTGAGGTGTGACATTCACACAAACTGGCGACCAGTTTTGCAGTTTAGTGGTCGAGATAGTCATTCGCTCAGTGAAGTGTTTCTCATTCAGAGATTCAAAGTGATAATGAGAAAGAAAAGAACAATTGTAATTGATTTATCAGTGTAGAGTAAGAAATAACCTTTTTTTTATAAAATAATTATATTTATATATTTTATTTCATTTTATTAAACAATCTAATTTTATATTTTAAATAAAAATTAATGTGAAAATATAACCTTAATTTACAATATGCAGACTGCCGTTCAAAAAATGTGAGGTCTGTAAGATTTTTTACAGTCTTTGAAAGAAGTCTCTTAGCTCTCTGTATATTTTTGATTAAAGTAAAAACAGTAATATTGTTAAATTTAAATTAATCCTTCAGAAATCATTCTAATATTGAGCACTGACTGAGCACAAGTTTAGTTTAATATGCTTATTTAGATTTGGATATTTTAATTATTTAGATTTAATATTTTTAGGTTTAGTGGTAAAAAAAAAAGTTCAGTTAAATATTTTTTTTGTGGAAATCCTGATACATGTTTTTTTAGGGTTGTATGATTAACAGAAAGTTCAAAAGCAACATTTATTGGAAACAAAAATCTTTTGTAGCATTATATAAATGTCTTTATTGTCACCTTTTATCGATTGAATGCATCATTGCTGAATAAAAGTACTAATTTATTTAACATAGAATAGCCCACACGGTTGCTAGGGTGTTCTGCATGATTGTTGAGGTAAATGCTAGGCGTTTACTTACTGTTTTGATTCCGTATGAAACTACTGGAGAGCCTTGAACGCATGTCGAAACAGGAATGCCAGACAATTCAATGCGCAGAAGCCTGCATGTCCCCAGTTAACACAATCTGCAGTTGATCCATAAATAACACCTGGTAGAATATGTGTCATAGCGACGGCGTTAGTGGTCGCGAGACTGCTTGAACATCGACGCAGAAAAATAAAGTGTGTAGCCTAAGACATTATATGCAGAGAATGAGAGAAACAATGTTCGGTGAGACTTTGCAGTAGCTCTGTATATTTCTATGGCATCGCTGTTGTGTCAAATAGTTACTAGCTGGTGAAGTGGATTTAACGTTACTTATTGGAACAAGTAAATAATAATCATTGATCCGTAAGATCTTACCTTCATGCTGTGGAAATAAACCTGAAGACAGAAAACACAGCGCTGAAAATGGGCTAGGCTAACTTAGTAACTTTTCTGTCATCTTTGCAGGACTGTGAAATGAAGAGTGTGCAAAGTAACATATTTTAGCAACTGTGTGAAAGTGAATAGCGCATAACAGGCACAATAAACATGAATATCTATTGGTCCAATATGCGTCATCATTTTCAAATACCTGCGTTTTCACAGTCCACACTACAACTTTTTCAAATCCACTTTGGAGAAAGTTTTCAAAAAGCTTAGTTTTCAATAATAAAAACACCGTCTCAGTGTGGACGGAAGGCCAAAACGGAGAGAAAAAGATGCATTTTCAAAAGAAAACGTATTAGTGTGGATAAGGCCAAAGAAGCAAAAAGAAAAATCTCAACAAAAAATAAATATCAAAAGACCAGATAATGAACGATAAATGAGCGGCGAGTATATTCGATGCCACTTTGACTCTACGGGACTGTCTACGGGGAAACTAAATCAGTGTCACCGAACAGCTTATCCATATTAGCCATAATAATGAAATTTCCAAAGATGTTATCATGTCAACCACCCTGGGGTTTTTAAATGATACAAATTAGCATTTAATAGTTTTGATTTGTTTGCCATCCTAGCTATAATGTAACCAGGCACCATTTTCAGGATCCATTTCTTGAGAACTAATTCTCTGGTGACCTCTGTAACCAGCACTGTGACCTCCAGGCCACCCTCTCTCTGAGAGTGAATGAGCAGCGTGTTAGATTTGGCACCTCCTCACTGCAGAAGAATGAGTGAAGCTGGCATCTGTGTGTGTCTTTTCACTTTCCTCAAATCAGACTCCCACAGAAACTCAACTAAAATATATATTCCTTGTGCTTTTTTGCAGGGGCACCATATATGATAATGCATTTGCACATTTGGCAATTGGCATGTTACCATGCTTTGATTTTTACTGTGCCCTGGTGTAGCAAAGTGAGGCCGTTCACACCCTTGGTATGAAATGCGACAAGCAATTTAATCACAGGGTTGATATAAACCAAGAAACACATTGTGCATGAATAAAACTGTCATTGCACAAGCAAATTCCTTGTATTGAATCACTGAAAGTAATGCTGATTATGGTTGCCTAAAGAAATAAATGGAGCTGTGCTAAGAGGTTAACATTATGCAGCCAAAAACAGTGTTTTATTTAGGAAATTCAAAAGAAAAAAATGAAGAGTTGCATAAAATGCACAGCAATTAATCTAGTAAATCTGGTGAAAGACTTATCTAGATTTTTGTTTCACACCTTTGCATAAATAAATGACCATCACAAGAGGTGTGACTGATTCACACGTGTGCCCTGGCCTTGTTTTCACAAGTGCCTTTCCATGTGCCCATGCTCACAGAAAAGCATGGGAACTTCATCCAAGACCAAAATACTGTGGTTTTCCCATTTCAATATATTGCGGTGGGAAAGAACATGAAGCACTGAAGAGCAAAATTATAATGTTTTATTTAAATTTTATTGTTACACCATCACAAACCAGGACAAACAAAACAAAAAGGTAAACTGATCTTTTCTTATTTGAACATGAAATATAAAAAGATTTTCTTTTAGATTTCTCTTGACATAAAGCTGTTAGGAGTTGTTGTAGCATTTAATCAGTGTTTGATGTATGGATGTATAAGAGTATATTTGAATAGCCTTTTCTGTGGTCAAAAGTGAAAAAAGTAGAAAGTATAATTTGTGAGCCATACCTACATATTTAGTATTCACACACTTTTAAAACAGAAACAAATAAAATCAAAATCACATAATCTACATATTTTCTCACAGGAAATGAGCATTATACATACTTCACATATAAGTCCATTTTAAAAATGTTTATTTTCATACAAACAGAGTAATTTTGATGTAGCGTGATCGTCTTCTAATGAAAGGCATGACAAATAATAGTTGAAAAGATGGGAATCCAAGAACGTTAGAATTAAAACACAGTGGAAATGTAATTGTCTAATGTGAAATAAATATATACCACAGTAGTTAACAAATACAACACAACAAAAACTAGCTGATGACCAAAAGTTGGTGAGCGGTTGAAGATGCAAAACTCAATTTTTACATATTAAATAAAAGTAAAATGCAGAGATCTCATTAAAAGATTGAACTTACAGTCAAAGTTATTATTTGTTCCAATATAAAAAAGGGAATTTGATATCACTACTCACTTCTACATCATTTTGTAGCAAAGATATTGCCCCATATTTCCAAATTTTGGATTTCTTACTCAAAATACAGCCACTGTGAACAACATAAACATCTACATCTTTTAAAGTAATACTATGAAAGTACGGTAATACTACAGTACAGTGGTTCTAACATAACACTGTTTCAGCTTCACATGATTCAGCCCTTTTCCTGTCAGTGTTCATCAGTCTAAGCATGCGGTCATCCAGTGTTCAGCTGGACCAAACGCTGAGGCCTTGAGGAGTTTGGCTTTTTCATTGAAGAATGACCTCCCGAGTCTCAGGTAGCTTAAATGCTAGCAGTCCTCCGCACACTAGCGCTGAGAAGGACAGGATGATCGGGATAACCTTGGTGATGCCGATAAACTTGCCAAAGATGAATGTGCTAATGATAGCTGCCAGTTTACATGTGCCATTCAGCACACCAAAAGCTGTGGCTCTGAGGAAACAAGAGATGGATTAATGAGCAAAGTATGGAAGAATAAGTACATACTTTACACTCTTAAAAACAAAGGTTCCAAAAGGGGGTTTTCGCAGTCATGCCATAGAGGAAAAATTGGTGGTTCCCCAAAGAACCTTTCAGGGATTAGTTATTAAAAGAACTATGTTTTTCTTCATTTATTTAATCTTTTCCACGATAAAGAACCTTTTGTGAAATGGAAAAGTTCTAAGGATGTTAAAGCTTCTTTATGGAATTATCTGTGCCAATAAACAACCTTTATTTTTGTAAGAGTGTATGGAATAATTGAGGCTTTGATACATTGAAGTCCAGCCTTTAATATGTTGTTTATGTGTTTAATATGTTAATATGTTTAATGAAAACATTGTAAAAAAACTTAAAGGGTTAGTTCACCCAAAAATTAAAATGATCACATAATTTACTCAACCTCAAGTGTATATGACTTTCCTCTTTCAGCCAAACAATTTGTATTAAACAATTGTATTAAAAAATATCCTGGCTCTTCAAAGCTTTATAATGGGAGTGAATGGTACCTTAGATTTGGAAGCCCAAAAAAGTGCATCCATCCATCATAAAAGTAATCCATACGGCTTACTGGAAGTTAATAAAAGCCTTCTGAAGGCGAAGCGATGCGATTTTGTAAGAAAAATACCCATATTTATAACTTTATAAACTATAATAACTGGCTTCCGGTAACAGCCGTATGCGGGTCTAGTTCCGGTGGAAGAGTGACCTCTGACCCGACACATGATGTATTGACGAATGCAGAAGCGCAGAGGATAGAGCAAAACAAAACAAAACACTGTTCACGAATTAAAAGTCTAAAACGAAATTTTTTAAAGAGAAATGTCAGAAGAGCTTGAGTTTGTTGCCCAAGCCATTTTGAACCGTAAAAGCCATCTACTCTCACCGAAGCCTACGTTACTCCTACATCCTACATCATGCGTCGGGTCAGAGGTCACATTTCCGCTGGAACTAGACTCTCATGAACGCACGGAAGGACCTTACCAGAAGCTAGTGAATACAGTTTTTAAAGTTATAATTATGGATAATTTCCCACAAAAACGCATTGCTTCGCTTCAGAAGTCCTTTTATTAACTTCCAGTAAGCCGTATGGATTACTTTTATGATTGATGGATGCACTTTTTGGAGTTTCAAAAACTCAGGCTTTATTCACTCCCATTGTAAAGCTTGGAAGAGCCAGGATATTGTTTAATATAACTCCGATTGTGTTTGGCTGAAAGAATATAGGCCTACACCTAGGATGGAGTAAATAATGGGATCATTTCATTTTTGGGTGAACTAACCCTTTAAGATAGAATAACATATTGAGCATACTTTTATCTCTTACATTATTTTATATATTTCTCTCAATTTCATTTGTCTCAAATACATATTGCGTCAGCTCAAACAAAGGTCTATTGCTAAAAGTACAAATATGTTGCTTTAAATGTTGACAACAGTAGCAAAAGGATTTAAGTTATCTAAATAAATATAAAAAAAAAAAGATTTACACTACTATTCAATTCTGAAAGAAATTAATACTTTAATTCATTAAGGATGCATTAAATTGATCAAAAGTGACAGTAAAGATATTAATAATGTTACAAAAGATTTCGGTTTTAAAGGGGTGGTATAATGCCCTTTTCACAAGATGTAAAATAAGTCTTTGATGTCCCCAGAGTGTGTATGTGAAGTTTTAGCTCAAAATACCCCACAGATATTTTTATATAGCATGTTAAAGTTGTTCCTTTTTGAGGGTGAGCAAAAACACACCGTTTTTGTGTCTGTCCCTTTAAATGCAAATGAGCTGCTGCTCCCAGCACAGAGGGCGGAGCTTCAAGAGCTCATGTCCTTTTACCTCACACAGACATGCACTGAAAATTTCTAAAACTTTTAGCCTTTTATGTTCAAACTGGAGTTAGACAATGATGGAGAGACTCAAAAAGAAGTGACAACATGTTGAATGCAACAGGACGTTTCTGAATGGTTAGTTGATGAATTTATGTAGCTTATGTGTAGTTATCTTCTAGTCATTGATTAGCATATTCTGTCATGATAATCTATAAATTGCGTTCCCGGGGGCGGGGTTTATGTAAATTTCAGGGTTAGTGATGTCAGTAACCCTGGAGGAATGTTGTGTAGTCCCTTCCAGCCGTTTGTTGTTGTCCTTAAAAAACGATTTCTGTAAAAGGAAATATCTCCCTTTGCTTTAAACTTTGAGCGTTGTAACTTTGCAGATGTTGTTTATGCTCAAACAGCAACATTACACACTAACTAAAATTTAAAAAGTGAAATCATAATCAACCACCCCTTTAAATAAATGCGTTTGACCTTTTTATTCATCAAATAATCCTGAAAAAACATTTCACAGATTCAACGAAAATGTTAAGCAAATGTAAAAAGGTTGAAAAGCATCTGCCTTATATTAATTCTACTTATCAGAGATGTCTTTTGGCGATGGATCTTTTTGTACCTTTTCGAGGCAGGAAAGAGCTCCACAGTGATGACCTCGATGCCATTCCAAGCTGCCGCGCAGGCTGCGAAGTACAGGCACTGGAACAGGACGACAGCCCACTGACTGAAGCACAGCAGCAGGAAGAACGTGCAGACAGCGGAGCCTAACATGGATGCCGCTGCAAACAAGTGATTGATAAAGCCGTAACTGTTACAGTGCTCCTATTATGCTATTTTAAAGGTTCCTAACTTTGTTAAGGAGGTCTCCTACAATAGATTTGCATGCATCCAAAGTCAATATCACTTTAATTTTCTCAGAATATACATTGCACATCCCCTCTATTCTCACAGTGTCTGAAACGGCTCTATAAAAGATTCAGTCTATAAACTCCTCCTTTCTGAGAGCCTACTCTCTGCTCTGATTGGTCAGATGGCCCAGTCTGTTGTGATTGGTCTATCGCTTACAGTGTTTATTGGAAACAAAACGCGCATTACCATATCTGAATTTCATTCAGATCGATACACAGTGATCCGAACAGTAAAGATGGCGTTGGTTTTACTGTATCAATTCTAGTGCGAGTCCTCCTTTTTTTGAAGTGCTTGCAAAGTAAATCCGCAGCACAGAAAACAGAATTTTCTCTGCTTGTCAACAACGCAAACCAAACTCTTCCAGTCTCAGCTATAACTACAATGTTTGAGGGCGGGGCAAAGTCGACATTGTTCACGGGCAGCCAGTGAAGACCATAGGCTGGCATTATGCAAATCTGTTACAAACCTACGTAGATATGTTACGGAAGTGAGACTGGAATTAATGACGACTCATTTCAGGCAGTTCAAAACCGCTTCTTTCATGTAGGAAACAATAACTTTGTGGTGCACTTTGATCTTTAAAACTTTGCAGGCATTTTACATTCACAAACAGCTCTATCATACACTGCATTAAAGGTAAAATTTTAAAAAAAGCATAATAGGGGCAAGCTATTGCATGTAACCACTCACCTATAATTTTAATTCGTCCTATTTTATCCATTAATAGACCTGCTACGATGTTGCCAGGTATCACAGATAAACTGCCCAGGAAGCAGACTAGATAGATCACAATGTCATTTTCCTCTTGGAAATTTAGATGGCAGCCTTTTTTGGGGTGCAAAAATGTGGTATTTTCCAGCTTACAGTTAAAAAACTTGGAATCTTCCCACAGGTCTGTAAGGAACAAGACAAAAATATAGGAAAATTACCATTAATGAAAGGAAAACCCAACTAATCATTCAAAAATCTAATAGGATGAAGGTTAGTATATGAAGTAAATATGAGTTGCATACCAGTATTGTAGAAGACTGTGTTTTTAATGGTGCAGTTCTCAAAGAAGGTCTCTGTTGATCTGATGTCCTCAAAATAACAGTTCTCAAACAGGGATTCCTCAAACTTCACGTTTCTTATTTCTATGTTGATAAAACTGCGTGTAAAGTAAATACAAATGACTGCTCAACCAATACACAACCGTGCAAAAGTTTGGGATCAGTATATATATTTTTTAAATAATGCTTTATTCAGCAAAGGTGCATTAAATTAATCAAAAGTTACAGAAGATATCCATTTTAAATAAATGCTGTTGATTTGAAAATTCTATTCATCAGAGAACCCTTAAACAAATTATCATGGTTTTCAATATTTATAATAATAAAAAATGTTTCTTGAGCAGCAAATCAGAATGATTTCTGAAGGATCATGTGACACTGAAGACCGGAGTAATGATGCTGAAAATTCAGCTTTGCATCACAGGAATAAATTACATTTTAAAAAAATAGAAAACAGTAGAAAACTATTTCACAATATTACTGTTTTTACTGTAATTTTGATCAAATAAATGCAGCCTCGGTGAGCATAAGAATCTTTCACATGATTTCAAAATTAAAAAATCTTAATCTCTGAACAGTATGTACCTGCATTAGTCCTTTATTCTATAAAACATCATACTTTATATACAGAGACAGAGGGACAGTTAAGCTGATAATCTGACATTGTACTATTATGTAAGTGAATAATGAAGTAAATGTACCTGTCATGGATATACTCTCCCTCTTTGTGGACCTGATTTTGCAGAGTGAAGTTAAAATGAAAGCGTTCCACTTTCTCACGATGGAAGGTCTTGACGTTGGTCTCGTACTCCTCAAACTGGAGGTACTTGATCTGGTCAGGAAACCACGCTCCCAGGCCATAATAGCTGTGTGGTGGAAGATTGATTAATACTATTATTTAGTACTGAGTTGAGATCATTATATACATGCTCCAGACATAATGGCGACTTAGTATACTGCCTCCTAAAATTTCCTCATTAGGCAGCATGAAATGTAATTTTCATTTAAAAGTTAATTCCACAGTGCACATGTAGTCAAAAGAAAAAAAGAAATGAAAGTCCATTGTGATGGCTGAAACAAGAACAATCTTGATTGTTGAAACTGTTGAATTTATTTTTAAAATATACTTAAAACTCATTCTACATAGAAAATATCTCTAAATAAATCATTTATTAAATAAGTGAGTGCTATGCAATTAGGCATAAACATATAGGGCACAAATTTTAACACCTGCTCAAAAATTTCTTTTTTTGTGAAAGAATTGATACTTTCATTGAGCGAGGACACATTCAATTTATCAAGCATGACAACACAGACATTCATAATGCTACAAAATATTTCTATTTCAAATAAATGCTGTTCTTTTGAACTTTTAATTCCTCAAAAAATCCTGAAAAAACACTTCCACACTTTTAGTAGCACACCAATTTTCAACTGTTTCTTGAGCAGCAAATCATCATATTAGAATGATTTCTGGAGGATCATGTGACACTGAAGCCTTGAGTAATGATGCTGAAAATTCAGCTTTGCCATTAAATAAATAAATAGATAAAATTTCTAAATAAATAGAAATGTTATACTTTTATTTAAATTTGATTGATCAAATAAATGCAGCCTTGGTGAGCATAAGACGTGTATTAATATAAATTCTTAAATATTGTTTAAAATAAAGAGGTCTAATGCAGATCACTCAGAGTTGCTGCCTATGTACCAGACAGCAACATAGTGTCGGCCCAGATCCGGGCCACATCTGGTACATGTGGATTCAACGCGTACCACATGTGGGACGGATCTGGGCCGATACTATGTTGCTGTCCGGGTAGAGTGTAACCCCACCGGTTTTCAAACCGGCATCACTGGTTCAGTATGGCATCCCACTGTAGACTGTAGCCTCAAGCGCCAATCACTAGTCCACCTCTTGAGGATAGGGGAGTGAGGTTTACCCACACAGCTCTTTACCCGTTACAAGAGTCCATCACTCATGAGATTATATGACCAGGATAGGCAACATAGAGAGTATGCTGTAAGAAGCTCAATAAAGCAGCAAAATTTTAAGCTTTTCTATCAAGAGCTGCTCACCTGAAGGACATCGTAAACCACACAATGGCAATGAACAAACTATGGAGTCTGAGATCAGGTGCAGCCAGTGACATCATGTTCTTCATGACCTTTTGGAGAACAAACGAAACAATCACTTCATTTGTGCTAGCAAAACAAGAATCTTAAGATCCAATCTGCAAATGAAAAATGGCAAAAATGTTATTACAGTAAATTACTATTTTTCTATTTTCTGAACAAAATGTAGGTGGTGCTTGCCATGCAAGGGTGGTTGCCAGGAGTTTTCTATGCAGCTGCAAACGTGTTTTGAGTGTTTTTAATGATTTTTATTGCACGTTTCAATCTTTTTATCATTTGCCAGACAAAAACTGTAATTCCACTCGCTTAGAAAGGTAACCTCACAGCTCTCCTCAACAAGCCTCACATTTAGCTATCATTCAGGTCTGAAGCTCAAATGATGCAGGATGAGAAAGAAGATGGTGGCAGATACTGATTGTACTATAAATTGTAAAAAGGATAAACCTCTGGAGTTGGATTATGTTAGCATACCTGTTTAACCAGGGTCAGGTGTCTGACCATGAATCTCTGAAAGGCTGTTCCAGTTTCACTCTGAATCTCTATGAACTCGTCATCTTGTGTTTCAGGTATTTTAAGCTGCGAAACCTGAAAGATAGGGATATATTTCATAGTTAAGACCATGTAAGATGAGCCATTTATCAAGTGTCGCCAATGCAGTTACTAATAAATTCAAAACTTTACTCAGTAAACTCATCACAGATGCAGATCTAGAGTTAATTCTGCTGCTTTGCTGTTATTTAGTGGTATAGAAGTTTAAAATAAACAGCTTTACTTGAAACACTCTTTCTGGCTCTCCCTTTGCCCTCCAGTTGGTGTCATGGACTTGCCGCAAGACCATCCAGGCCTCATCGTGTCTTGCAGACTGAAATTCACAAAAGAGACAATGTTATTTTAGTTTTTATTAATATTTCAATTTTTTTTAATATTTTTTATCTTCGATGTTAATTTTAGTTTCATTTTCAGTCATTTTGTAATGTGCTTTTATCATTTTATTAGTTTATATTTTTAAATATTGCCATTTAAGTTTAATATATTTTTATATGTGTTTCAGTTTTAGTTAGTTTAATTAATTTTATTGCCAAGGCAACATTTCTAATTTTTTCGACTAATATTTATATTTTATTTTACTTACACTGTATTTCAATTAACAGAAATGCTTTTAATAGTTTTAGTTAATGATAATAACCCAGAAGGGAGATCATTCATTTGGTGTAGCACTGGGTGTCTGCCAACTACATTTTATACAATAAAGAAAAGTAATTTATGACTTAAAGGTGCAGTAAGCAATTTCTGAGAAACGCTGTTGAAAGTGGATCAGACCGAGCAGCACAACACACTTGTAGCCAATCAGCAGTAGGGGGCGTGTCCACTCATGATGGGGGAGGAGAGAGAGTGAGCAAGAGGGAGATTTGAACTGAAGAAAGAGAGGTGGCTGAGAGACATTACAAAAGAGAAAAGGTCAGATGAATATTACTGGAAAAAGAGGGGTTATGATCAGGTAAGAGCTTTAGGACCTTTGTTTATATTAGAAAAGCTTTCCAGCGCTGGAGGGACCGATGCGGTAAGGCCTGAAAACGAATCCTGAGGTTATTGTTGCTTAGCCTGACTACGTCAGACTTCCTACTTCCGCTTAATTTCATTTCGCTTCTGTATTCAGTCTGAGAAAGCGTAATAGCTTTCCAATTTCCTCCGGCCTGAAAACAGCCGGCCAATCAACGAACAGAGGGCGGGCTGAGAGCCGTGACGTAGATGCTGATTGTACCGTGGATGCGTAGATTTACTTCACATAATCTGCAAAAGTCGTTCACAGCCATGTTCACTCCGGTATTTCGCTCAACGGTTTTGTTTTCGCATCATACATGTGTTTACAGTGGAAGTCAGATGCGGCTGAGCATGCGCATAACACACGCCATAACCAAACGTTATGTGATTGGCTTACGGGTAACCAATGATGTTAAACTTCCGACAAGCGTTTGGTATTACCAGGCTAATTGTTGCTCCACACGTGACTAACACTGGTTTTGCTATGTTTCACAGAACCAAGACATGCTGTTCTTGTAATGTTATCTCAAGTAACAGAACAGTTTTAGTGTCTTTGTTTGTCTGGAGCTGGTGTGCTGTTCGTCATCTTCACAAAGATTTATTTTGCTTCACTTCTGCTCAATAAAGAGACTTCCACTCTTGCATTGTGAGTTTGTGCAATTAAGAGGTGGAGCAATGAAGGGCGGAGCGGTGTATGTTTGGGTTGATTTCAAATATCAACAGCATTCAACAATGATTCTCGAAAATAGCTTACTGCACCTTTAAAATGCAATTTTTTCCACAATATGCCTATTTACAGTATAAAAAGAAATATCTATAAAATTCTGAATTTTGAGAAGAGAAAAACGAACTTAATAAATAAATCATGTATTTTAATGTTTTTATTTATAGATAAAGCAACGTGCTCTACTATCATACACTATATTACCTCCAGGAGGAAACGGGGACTTTCTGGCATGAACACAAGCCCAGCGAGAGCAGCCACAGAGGGAAGGAAACAAACCAGCACAAACACCCTCCAGCTGTGGAACTGGAACTCTGTCCCCATACTGAAACCCCAGCCTGCAACAAAAAAACAACCCAAACTCTCAGAAACCTGGATCTTGAAATGTGGTTTTATGTCCAACAACTTCCAGACAACTAATATTGTTTCAGAAAGTCTGCTCTTACACGTGTAGTAATTGCCATTATTAGAAACATTGTAAGGATTTACGATGGATTACCATAATGTGGGATGATACCCCATGCGGTGAAGGAAGCGTACAGTCCTCCGAGCATCCAAAACAAGCACAGCCAGCTGAGATGTTCTCCTCTCTTATCTATCTGCAGGAACTCAGCAAAGTACGTGTACACAACAGGGATTGATCCTCCGATCCTGCAGGAGATCATCAGAAAATGTTTCTTGAGATCATTTATTGGACAGATAAAATACAATTCTACCATAAAGCCAGTAAGTGGTTCCATCAGTTAATTAAGCTGCAATATGTAACCATTAGACTCTGGTAAATGTGTCTATGTAAAAACTGTGAAATATGAAATCATACAAAAACTATATGATACACTACTGTTCAAAAGTTAGGTTAGTTTAATTATTTTTTATAGAAATGAATAATTTTTTTGGCAAGGATGCATTTAATTGATCAAAAGTAAATGGGAGTAAATACATGTATGATGTTACAAAAGATTTATATTTCAAATAAATGCTGTTCTTTTGAACTTTCTATTCATCAAATAATCATGAAAAGATGTATCATGGTTTGCAGCACAACTGTTTTCAATATTGATATTAATAAGAAATGTTTGTGTAGCAAATAAGAATGATTTCAGAAGGATCATGTGAAACTGAAGACTGGAGTGATGATGCTGAAAATTCAGCTTTGCCAGCAATAAATAGCCAGTTTTAATTTGTAATAATATTTTTGATTCATTAAATGCAGTCCTGGTGAACACAAGAGACATCTTTCAGAAACATAAAACAATCTTACTGACCCCAGACTTTTTGAACGATAGTGTAGATGTATAAATAAATTCCTGCTGCTTTCTGTGAGTCTCACCCAATTCCAGAGCAGAGCCTGAAGAAGATAAAGAAGCCGTAGCTCTGAGCGAAACAAGAAAGGAAGGAGAAGATGCAGTTGATGGCCAGTGCGTAGAGTAAACACTGTCGTCTGCCCAGTTTATCAGCCAGACCCCCCCACACGACAGCACCGATCATCATGCCCACGTACACTATTAAACCTGAACACAGAGACAAAACACAGAGCCAGACAGTTAGATGCTGAGGAAGAATAACACAACATATAATAGTAAAACTATCTGCTACTTCTGCAACATTTAAAAAACAAATATTGCAGGAAACAGTTTCCAGCATTTCCAGCAAAAAGGTCATTTACAAACATTATATTGTCAATTCAAATCATTAGCAAGTTCATGCTTTATAAAGACTCAGGCCTCATTCACTTTCATTATACTGAAAAAGTCTCCTTTAAGTCTACAGGATATTCTTCAGTGTGTGTGTGTGTGTGTGTGTGTGTCCCGCAGAATAAAGAAGGTCATATGGGTTTGGAACGATATGAGGATGAATAAATTATTTTAACTCTGACAGAATTTTAATTGTGGGTGAAATATCCTTTTAAAGTCACCTTGAAATCAAAATTGACTATTCTTTTTTTATGGAATGTTGCCGTATTTATTATAAACGATTTAGCTGTGCACATCATTATTTTTTTAATTTATGTGCCCTCGTTATCTTTAATCAAAATAACTTCCCCTCCCTCTTGCAGCGACATCTCTTTTCTTCTCTGATGACGTGTTTACTGGCGTGAGGGCGGGACAACCTGTCACTCACATGAGATCCACCAATAGCAAACCACAACCATCCAATCAAATCCATATGGACAAAGTCATGTCCTGCCCTACATTTTTTCTTGTTCAAGAAGCTGTTTCCCTCGGATATACGTCACAATGGGTTGGGGAACAAAGAAATATCGCAACTTCAGTTTCATTCGACTTTAAGGTACAGTATAGCTATTTATTATTTTGGAGAAATTAATTGTGATCTTTATCACAATCAAGTGGATCATTTTTAACAGAAGCATCAGAATATCAAACAACATCCCATCTATGTCTCTCTCTTGCCTTCATCAATGCTCTGCCACACACACACACACACACACACACACACACACACACACACACACAGCTAATTAGACTGGGATAAGTGATTATCAGGCACGTGGCAGGGATTGTGAACCTCGACGTGGATTACACACCACTCTAGACAGCGGCAACTTTCATCCCTCACTAAAACTTTTCCTGCTTCTCCCTCACTATTGCACGCAATCTAGGAACAGGGCTATTTAAAAATAGCATTAAATCTCTCACGTTCAAGTCTCTTATGCTTTAAGGCTGCATGTATTTAATCAAAAATACAGTAAAAACAGTAATATTTTGAAATAGTATCACAATTTAGAAGAAATGTTTTCTATTTGAATAGATTTTAAAATGTAATTTATTCCTGTGATGCAATGCTGAATTTTCAGCATCATTACTCCAGTCTTCAGAGTCACATGATCCTTCAGAAATCATTCTAATATGCTGATCAAGAAACTATCTTATTATCAGTGTTGAAAACATATGCATTTTAAGGACTATTTGATGAATGGACAATTTAACAAGAACAGCTTTTATTTGAACATGAATGTCTTTACTGTCACTTTTAATTAATTTAATGTATCCTAGCTGAATAAAAGTATTAATATATATATATATATATATATATATATATATATATATATATATATATATATATATATATATATATATATATATATATATATATATATATATCATCTTACTGACCCCAAACTTTTAAATTGGAATAGTAACATGTGTAATAGTAATAATACTCCTTGCAAAACATAATAATAATTATAACAACAATAATGATATATTTCATTAATAAAAAATAACAGGAAAATGAATAATAATAGCTTAATAATAAAAAGATTATTGAAATTGAATAAGAAATTAGATGGGAAAAATAGGATTCCATTTGTGGAATAACATTTTACTTTTTAAATTATGCATGTTTCAAGGTAAAATGGTTTAGATGTTGATTTGACAAATACAACAAATATTGACTACACCACAGTGTAGATCTTTCTTCTTCAAAAGCATGTAAAGATAATTTATTTTTGCTATTATTTCCCAGCCCAAATATAAATACAGCTAACTTCATATTTAGTTTTTAGTTCTGAAAACTTAGTGTTGAACCACATTAAAAATAGTCTAATTCTTTGACAGGGCTTTCTTAATCAAATAGATTTTTGTCTGATCAGAAATGAAGCTGATTCTGAACCCCACTCCTTCACTCACCCAGCATGCCCTTGTCAGCATTCGACAGGCACATGTCCTTCTCAGCACTGGGAAGGGCGAAACTCACAACGAAGCACTCCACGCCATCAGCCATCAGGGCCAGACCCAGCACCGTGAAGAGGGTCCACTGGAAGCGTCCGTGCCCGCAGTCTTCCATGATGCTCTCGTATTGCTCTGGCAACGTTTCCTCTTCGACCTCAGCTGCCATCCTGGCCTTCGCACGGGCCTCCCTCCGTGCGGCTCTCCGTGCCTCCTTGATCTCGTCCGGATGAGGGATGCCTTGGTACTCTCCCTCATACATCTGCTCATCTTCATCATGCCCCTCGGTGGCATCACTAGCAGCATCATCCTCCTCCCGAGGAGGGAAGTCTGTCTGATAAGGGTAAGTGTACTCTCCTCCTTCTCCATATGTGGGATACGTTTCTCCCGGCTGGTTTATGTTGTTTTGGTAAGGGTCATCCATTTTGGCTTGAATTTCTTATATATATATATATATTATTGGAGACAAAAATAGCTAAATTAACATATTCCTCAGAAATCTCTTGGAGTCTCTGGTGACAGTTCCAAATCCAAAAAGGTCTTAATAAAATCAATTGCACCTCAGGTAAGTTAAGGCCTCAATATTTATGATAGCAATGAGTTATTTCCCTTTGATTGGTTCTACACAAGGCCACATGCTGCACCTGAAATAAAAAGAACATTAGTTAGAAAAAGTTATTGTTTTGAATCAACCTTATTCATGGTTTAATTTTACATGAATGAAAACGAGGCTGAGAGGTAAATGCAATTTCATTGCATTGGTTTTTCTTTTTTTAAATCTTATAAAAGGTGTTTACACACACTAATGACTGTACTTTTTTTTGCGTGTGGGTTTGATTTACTAAAAATAAGCGACTCATAGGCTGCATCCGAAATCGCATACTTCCATACAGTATAGTAGGTGAAAAACAGTATGTGACAAAAGAAGTATGTCTGAATTCACAGTACTCATAAAAGTGTAGGCAAAAAGTACCCGGATGACCTACTGCTTCAGGCGAGATTATAAAGTGTGCATACGATGGACACTTTACTATCCAATGAGGTCACGGGAGAGGATGTGTGAATGACAGTGAAGTGACACAACTGACACTGGTAGGTCACATGATAATGACAACATGGCAAATGTAGTACGTCCAAATTGCATTCAGACTACACACTTACTATAGGCTACAGAACATACTTTTTTAGTGGTCGTAAAGTAATTACTTATTCAAAATAAGTACCTTTTTCGGACGCAGCCACAGTCACTCATTTGGGAATTGCACTACACCACTGGTGGCGCTGTATACCGAATGTTTGATTCACTGAAAAGAACCGACTCATTAGTCATTCGACTACGCTTTTCACGCTGTATGATTCACTGAAAAGAATCAGCTCATTTGAGTCATTCATTCTGTAATTGGACTTCACTATTCACATTGTTACTTTCGTGCTGTTGATTCAGAAGTGAAGTATGGGGCCGTTCTAACAGAATGTTTTTTTCCATTACACTGCGCTACTTTTCAATTGTTTTTCAATGTAAACGTGCTAGACGGGCGTCTTTAACCATTGCGCTCGCGTCTTGTGTCTGTTGTAGCGTCTTGCACACAACACGGCATTCTAAAAACGTGTCGCTCGAGTTAAAAGAAATTCTAACTTTAAAAGAAAACGCGTTACTAGACCTTGCTTTTTTACCCCTACGTTTTTCCACAAAAACGCATTCTGTGTGAACCGTCCCTAAAAGTGCATTCCGAATGCAGGTGCGAGAACTTTAAACGGAACAGAGTATTTTTTGCCCAAGGTACTTTAAAAAAGGTGACTGGTTCTAAATAAGTAAGCTATCTATCGGTTCTCAGTTCACAAACCACTGAACAAACTGCACATCGATCCCTTACAGCCTCAAACATAAATATGACGTCTACCCCCGACTAAGCTCAATATACAGTAGTTAGGCTATCGTATTTTCAATGAAGCATTAAAATAAATGCAATATGATCACATAATATAGAGGAGTAAAATAAATGTAATAAACATAAAGAATACGTCATACAAAAATTGTGTTTTATTAAAAGTTTATCAGAAACAGTGAATTGCTTGTTCAAAACGAAAACAAGAAATTGGCCACTCTGTGGTTGTCAAACACTGACTTGAGTGTCCAAATACTTTTTGGTGCCACTTTAGCAAACATATATTGATGTGTATGCACTGTCAATAACTTTTTTTTTGTTAAGAGGAGCTATAAATCAGATGTTTACAAACAACTGTAACTTCCTCTTGTCTCCTGCTGCCATTAGAGTGTGTAATACAAGATGATAATACTGGTCAAGACTAGACCTCATTATAAGCCCCTACTTATCCAGCCCAAGGCATTTGATCTGACCACGCCAGACGCAAGACATCCTGCTCACTGCATGCAAATTGAAGTATTTTATATAGAACAGTAATGTATTTGATATATGTTATATACTGATATTATAATATGAAAATAAGGCAGCTTTAAAGGGATACTTCACCGATTAGCATTAAGCTTTGTATCAGTAGAAACCCGGTAGTATTTTCGAATGGCCGTGCTTCCCTCCCTCATGTCCCCCGGAGACGAGAGATTTCTGTATTGTGTGTCTGGAAAAAACCCTCCAATGATCTAAAAATCGTCATTTTGCATCATCAGAGGCTTTTCTGGCCAGAGGCGAGAGACTACAGCCAGTAGTAGGAGCTCGTTCCGCATGTTTTCAACCCGCCCATAGGGGGATCTCACAATAAAACGGCGTCTTTTCAATTTCGAGTCAACTAGTAGCCTAGTTGTATCATTTCTTCCGATACTGCCCTCTGTAACCGGTAGGCGTGGCTTGGGAGTGGCCTCGTAGGGCAGCGAAGCAAGTGCATTCTGGGAGTTGTTGTCTTTCATCCACATGAGCCAAAAATACATTTTCTGGCTTTTCTCAATCTAGAAGGCACCAACTTCTAAAATAATTTCACATTTCTACTACATAAATGACCCAATTTAAATACAAATTCATCTTTCCAGTGGTGAAATATCCATTTAATGACCATGCACACATGTTCCTGTGTGTGTGTCTGTTTAGCAGTGGACCAAAATGTGACTGTGCAAAATGTGTATATACAATAAAGACAGAATGCTTTTCTTGTGCCCGGACATGTGCCATATTTTCTCCTGCTTTCCAAGTGAGAGCTATGATTTAATCCAGCTTAAAACCAGACGAATTGTATTCATTCCCAGAAGGCCAGATTAAATTTGGAGGGTGATGAACACCCTCTTCTTGATGAAATAATCAAATGCTAGGAGTATAATAAACTAGAGCAATCAATAATAAAGAACAATAACGAGCAAATCAGTTAATTGTACAAAGAAAATGTAAAAACTGTACAAATTAAAATGTTTGAAAAGAAAATAGTATGCTTTTATTAATACAGAGAATACAACCCGTGCATCCCTAAACACTGACAATGGTCCCTTGCGAAAACATTAAAAGCAGTTGAAAAGAGATTACTGAGTGAATCCATTTACATTGACTGAGTATCCTGTCTCGGCCTGGTCATCGTGATCTGACGGTCCCAGATGGGCATTATGTAACTTCAGACATGTACTGTGACCAAATAAGCTAAAACAAATGTTCTAGCAAATGCATTAAGTCTGCAGGGACTGTTATGGGACCAGATCATGATATTCATCCTTTTACATGCATGTTCTATTGTTTTAATGTGCATATAAAACTGGTATGCGCATGCACAGTATATATATATATATATATATATATATATAGGCCTATATATATATATATATACACATGTCCTGGTGAATTATTGAAATGATTATGAATAGATGACATGAGGGTAAGCCGTGACAGTTTCCTACACTCTGACATGCTATTCTTCATCTAAAACTACTACTAATACTACAAAAACTTCACATTTCATTTAAAGTATGAACCAACACTACAGTTGTAGATTATGATCTGACGTCCGAAAGCTAACTGAAAGCAATAATTAGGTGTTTATAGAGAATCTTCACACTTAAATTCATTGGTGACATCCTCTGCTTCAGGCAATATATCTATATATGGCTGAATGTGCACATGGTGTGGGCGGGTCTTTAGTGATGTCACTGGGAGGAGACGCCAGCTAATGGAGGGCAAGTCTGAAGGGCACGCATGTCACCTGTAAAACTACAGAGAAGCCTCTGGACAATGACAATTATGCACCTTTATTTCTGTATCAACATACTTTCTATATAATAATTTGGATATGTTTGGACATTTTAATTATTTGAGGTCATTATTTGCCATTGATGTTTATTAAATATATATATATATATATATATATATATATATATATATATATATATATATATATATATATATATATATATATATATAAAAAAAAAAAACAGGTGAATAATATTTCAACTTGTTTGCTTATTTTTCCTTATTTTCTAGATACATGTATGCTTACTAAAAATCACTCTAAAGCTTTACATTTGGATCATATTTCTTTTTTCTTTTTCTTTTTTAGAAGAAAATTACAAAATGTTATAATATACAATGGTATAGCAGACTTCAGTTTATTTTAAAGCAAAATGTAAGGGAAATATATAAAAAAAAATTCAGTGGTTATTTTCTTTTTAGAGCTGTTGTCATTATATGATTATAACCTCATTGGTGGACACATAGGACCCAAAATGTCAGTGGCTAAAAGTCAATAAACAATCTGTTGTACATAACGAAAGGCGACATGTCATGATGTAGGGTGGAACTTTTTCATCAGCTTTATAGATCTGCAAAATACTAGTACTTTCAAAGTGTAAATCCAATCTCTGTTTACGGTTATCATTTCACAATTGTGATCGAAACGGGCAAAGTCAAATATTGTGATCTGTCATTTTTTTTGTAGGACTACAGACATTTAAAGTTGAATGTAAAGCATTCACTAAATGCAATCCTCTTTCAGGTATAATTTAAAAGCAGTTTTAAAATACCTTAACGTTTAAATGAAATGAAATAAAATTGACTTACCAGAATTATTTTTCCTTGTATGTATTATGGCGTTCGATATAAATTACTAAAAAATCCAAAGGAAAATCCTGGCAGAGTTTCAGAAGGCAAGCCCTACATGTCACCTTAACAGGAGTCTGATGGGCAGACCAGGGGATTATGGGTCGACCTCATGATCAGCGCCTCCGGCTCATCCAGATGGAATCTCCCTACGCTTGATGCTGCCAGACCAAATGGTAGAGTCCACATCCAGTTTAATGAACACATGCTGCAACAATAGACCATATTAATATGAATACTGTTACAATACATAATGATTTTACTTAGACATGCTTATGCCACTGATGCTAAAATAATCACTGAGAAGTTATTATTGAATGGTTTTTACTTAGATAAAGTACAATTTATTGCAATTAAATTGCCAAGTTTTAGCCTTCACGGCCTGAAATGTTTGCTTCCCCCAAAGTGCAATATCTTTCAAAACTCTTTTTGTAAAGTCTGCATTAAACCGAAGTTGCGATAGTCTTTTCTTCCCCATTGTGACGTATATCCGAGTGAAACGCTTTTCAAAAAACAAAAAAAATGTTGGGCGGGACATGATTTTGTCCATCAGGAATTGATTGGATGGTTGTGGTTTGCTATTGGTCGATCTCATGTGAGTGACAGGTTGTTCCGCCCTCGCACCAGTAAATATCATGCTGCAAGTGGGAGGGGGGCGTTATTTTGGTTAAAGATTATGTAGGCACATGAATTTAAAAATAATAATAATGATGTGCACAGATTTATAATAAATACTGCAATATTCCATAAAAAATAAGAATAGTCAATATGTTCTTTCAGGACACACAGAAGGATGCTGACATTTCCTTCTCAAACTGACCTCAACGACACATTACGGCTTAACTAGCTGAAGTAAAATGCTCGTTTCCGGCTACGCACGGAGTTAGTTTGTACGGCTTGCTATGGGACAGTATTATAGTGGGTAGATGTCTTGCACACAGTAAAGCTGCCTAATCCCACAGCCAGTAATTCTGCTGCAAAGAGGATTAGCTCCACCCCAACAGAACCATTGGCTATTTTTAGATCACATATATTCCCTGTGTTTTCTCCACTCGCTCCGCCTCTTTACTTTCCCCTCCCACTAATTCATCTAAACTTCCCTAGTGGGCAAAAACCAGCTTCACCTCCACAAATCCTTGGTTTAACACGACTACCTTTTCAGGTGGCAGACCACTTTAAAACAAAAATTGCAGACCACATTTAATGTCCTGTCTTAACCAATCAATACATATAGTTTTACTAAAATGCTTTGTTTTTATGCCATTGAATATAAGGCTGCCATTTGGGCAAAGAAACTGCATTAGCCAAATGTTCGCTAGCTACATTAGACCAAATACTTATGTAGGCCTATACCGTCGCATAACTTTGTAAATTAACTTATGAATCACAGGTATTTCCTCTAAAAATCCTGATTAAAATCTTGGAAAACAGTATACAATGAATTTAAATAATCTTCTTGGATTGTGTGCCCAAATTTCATAGAAATTTCTCTGTCATTTTGTAATTAACAATAACAATAACAACAACAAAAAAACATATATATATATAGGGGTCAACCGTATCTAAATTATGTCAGGAATTAGGAAACATATCTTCCACTGAATGACAGAGCGACCCTTTGTGTTGGTATCAGATAAACTCAGTCAATCTTGTTCTGTCGATCTTGTTTTCCAAAGGCCAGAAGTCTGCTAGCGTAATCCCACATTAGTAAGGGAATGGAGGTGGGAACTGGGAAGGAAAGACGGTCACGGTGAAGCACACACAACCAAACTGAACTGACCCTCTCAAAACCTTCAAAGCTGATTGGAGCGTGACTGCAGTTCCAGTCACCTGACTGACAGACACGAAAGCCTCTCAATACGTGGGCCTAATAAGTAGCCTACCTGATAAACCCAATTATTCGATTTCTTAAGATAATGCTTGCATAATGATAAACATTCGCAGTTATGATGCATTGAAATGCCACTGATAGGAAAATTCTTAAAGCTTTGTGAAATTGACTTGATCCTCAAATCTACTCTATAGTGAAAGATAAAGTCGCCATCTAGTGTTTATTTGAGGAAGAACAATAACAATTATAAGGAATGGAATATTATCTTTCTATTTATTGAACATTGTGCATTATACAACCTACTATACAGCCTGAAAAAAAAAAAATGCATCACAATTTCCACAAAAATATTAAACTACACATCTCAAAATTTAATATATCGGCTATAATAATAATTTAAAATATACAGTATATATATATATATATATTATATATATTCTTGAGACCCAAATCAGTATATTAGAATGATTTCTAACGGATCATGTGACACTGAAGACTGGAGTAATGATGCTGAAATTTCAGGAACAAAATGCATTTTAAAAGATATTCAAATGGATTTTTAAAAACGTAATAATATTTCACAGTATTACTGTTTTTACTGTAATAAATGCAGCCTTGGTGAGTATAAGAAACTCACAGACCCCAATAAAATAAATAAATATATAAATTAATTTGTAAATGTTCATATGTCAAAGATCAAAGCATAATTTTCAAAAGATATCACAGAATATAGATATTGAGCATAGAGATAAAAAATAGACTCATGCTTTATCTTTACATTGATTGTTTATTTAATACTAAATAGAGTTAAATCTGTCAAATATTAATATAAGTTCAGTATCCTTACAGCATTGTGAATTATATCAGTAATGAGTAAATGGGACATAAATTCTGAAAATGACTTTCGACAATTTACAGTAGATTCAATCGGTTTAGTTGTTTAATTGTATGAAGCCTAGATCTGCCCGGTTTCACAGACCAGGCTTAATTCACGTTTATTAAAGCTAAAAATCCATATAAGGCCTACTCCTCCTGTCTGTGAAACCAGGCCTTTATCTATAACCAAGAATTTATTTTAAAATCTTCAGAAGAGGAAAACACAACCATTTCCTTGACCACCATAAAACTTCCCCAACTAAGCATGAATCAACTTTGACATAGCTGACAGCCCACCCTGTCACCGCAAGCCCTTCAACGTACAAAACAGCTTTTGTGACGGAACAAAACTGGCAATGTACTTCATTGTGTCAAGCTTGTTTCCCATCTCTCTTCATTGGTGTCCAACTGGGAACGACGGATTGCAGACGACATATTGAAATTCACTTCACGTTTTCCCCTACTCTGGCTGCTATCGCGAATGCGTTGAAGTGCAACTCAGCGTGACACAGAGAGAAGAGTCTTTTCTTTCACTATTTCCTTATTTATCTAACAGCAGAACTCTGCTGGGGGGAGAGAATGGCGGCCCGGGGCTTTCTGAATACACTGAGACAGTTCACTGGGGATCATGAAGCTCATTATTCAGAGACCCTTGAACTTCCATTCACAACACACACAAGCAGCGCCTCACAATAAATATGCAAATTATGTGTTTTGGAAATATTATTTGTTTTCAAAGGGTTAATAGTGTCATATGTATCACACTAAACTTTTTGCAACAGTGCAAGAAGAGCTGGATGGATATTTTGGATGCTTTGATCAACTTTTTGATGCTAAAGACCCCCCAAATACTGTTAATAAATACAAAGGCAGCTTTATATTTTATTGTGTATAAATCCATGCAGCATGAGGAAAATATTAAATCATAAAATAAAGTTGTTTCCAAAATTAAATATTTGGCTTTTACATTGTCCTTTTACTAAAAAGAATGGTTAAAATATTATTTGGATTTTTTTTAAAAAGCTTTTAATTAAAGTGACAATGTATGTGAGATTAATACTTTTTTTTTTTTTTTTTTGAAAAATATGTTAAAAAGAACAAATTATGAGCATAATAAAATAATAGCATTAATGTCTTGATAAAGGAAAATGGAATAATTACATCTAGTGAATGTAAAAAAACAAAATTAATATTAAATTAAATTAAATTAAAAATTAGCCTATCTTAAGTGCACACATTAATTATGGTAGCCCTAAAATGCATTTGATTTTTTTTATACAATTAATTAATAAAAAATCTCAAATTTCATTCAAAATAGTTTCATGGGGAACATTATTAACGTTAACAGAATGCTTAAATAATTAGAAGCATATTCGTTATTATAACACTATTTGTTTTGTCAACATGATCAACTGTTTCCCACTTATAGCTTAAAGGGATAGTTCATCCACAATTTTTAATTCTGTCATCATTTACTCACCCTCAAGTTGTTCCAAACTTGTATGAGTTTATTTCTTCTTTTGAACCAATGCCCCCCAAAGCATATGCCTGTAAGTGCAATACTCCCACTGTCTAGTGCAATAAACTCAGGTGATATTTATATCTATATTATTCATACTACAAAAATACTGTAAATATGTTAATAATCTGTAACATGCACTAGACTCCCACTGTCTAGTGTAATATTCTCTAATTCAGGTGATATTTATATTTATATTATTCATACTACTCAAATACTGTAAATATGTTCATAATATGTAAATGTTTTTTTCGGACTAAACCCAACTGTGACCCTACTTTTTTTTTTTTTTTTTTACTATTTATACTATTTTTATTTTTATCCTTTTAAATATATTTTATTCTTAGAATTGTATTACTATGTTTCTTGTTGTATTTGTATTTGTATATATGCACTGGAAGCTTCAGTACCAAGAAAAATTCCTTGTGGGTGCAAGCACACTTGGCAATAAAGCTCTTTCTGATTCTGATTCTGATTCTGATTCTGAACACAAAAGAAGATATTGTAAAGATTGTTGACAGACAGTTTACAGTAAGTTAGCTATTGACTTCCATAGTATTTTTCCCTAGCTACCTACAACTGTCTGGTTACCAACATTTTTAAAAAATATCTTCTTTTGTGTTCAACAGAAGAAAGAAACTCGTACAGGTTTGTAACTACTTGAGGGCGAGTATTATTTGATGACAGAATTGACAGCCTTTTTGGCTGAACTATGAAAATATTCAGTTTTAACATCCTTAAATAAAAAAGTATGATCAGTAATATAGTCTTAATTTATCCTGCATTAGAAATCAAACTACTGAAATGTCTCTAGTAGAGACGCACATCAAACTGATATTTGTTTTTATTCACGGGGAACTTAGAAGGGCGTGGCTTAGACGGCCCAGAGGTTGTGTTTGATTGGTCAAGGTACGATGGGTCTAAATACTAATTTTTCTATTTAAATGATTTACTATGTATTTTCAATTCAATTAGTATAAATGTATCTTAGTCTCATTACTCATGTATAAATTATTATCCACACCCGTTTCGACGCAGTCCATAGACATTGATGTCACCTGAAACCTGATCATTTTTTCAGCGCTGGTCAAGATGGACCAATCATATTCGTTTGTGATTACAGAATAATGTGTTATTTAATGACAATTCTATAGAGATTACTGCAGCGGATTTCTGTTTGATTGTCAGGTGCTATTCCTTATAAATAGCAGATATAAATGACTAAACTTTTAGTGAACAAACACAAGTAGTAAGGAAAAAAACGACCCTAAGATTTCAATGCGTCCCAATGGTAGATTCGGGTTTCTGGGCCACCACCTGGAAGAAGAAGAAGAAGAAAAAACTGATAGGAAAGTTTTTGGTCATCAACATTTGCCTCCCACTGGTTAAAGATCACGGTTAATATGTTTCCTCAAAGAGTATAATGAAACACAGATTTCATCTGACCTGTTTCCAGTTTATTTGTAGTTTGTATCCTCGTGCGTACATAAGGGAAACTACGGCGGTAGACGTGTTTAGTTAGAGGTAAGTGCTTTATTTCACGTGTACTTGGAGAAATATAGAGGCGCGTGTGTGTGAATGTGCTTGACAGCTTTTGTTTAGTTGTACTTTATGGATACACCTGACGTGTAATATTATGGACGTGCAATTAACACGTCAAACAACAAAACAGGGTTTATGTTCTCATGGTTAAGGCGCGGCTTATTTAATATAAGGAAATAAAATTTGACTTAATTTCGTTAGAAAGTCAACAGGTGCTCAAACCGAGCATTGTATTTAAACACATCTCAATGGCAAGAAGATTCCAATCAAACATTTATCCCTACAGATTGAATCAGTTTTTCTTTCTGTTTTATTCTTATTTTTGTCTATCTTAATTTAGTTTTAATGCTCTTAAATAACAGCAATATCTAAAGGCTTAAATTTTAAGGAAGTTAGTCAGTTAGCTTCTTTGCTTATTTATTTGACTATATCCACTAAGTGTTTTATGCTTTACTTCAGAATTTTAAGGGTTCACCCACAAATGTAGGCTATATTATCCCATAATTTACTCACGATATATGCCACGATGTATCGTTGATGTTATAACGATATGATTCGCGATATAGAGTTAGTTTGATCTAAGTCTCAGTTTACTGTATTTATAAGGTATAATCACCAAAATATGTAAATTCTGTCATCATGTACTCACCCTCATGTCAAACCTATGAAATGTCATTCAACTTCCAAACAAAAATGAAGATATTTTTATGAAACCTGAGATTTCTGTCCCTTCATTTAAATTTTGGGTTATTTTTCATTTTTGGTTGAACTACTAACCCTTTAAGGTATTGCATAATTTACCAAGTTTTACATATCATCAGTATTTTTTATCTTTACCATCTTTAAATCCGTGTTAGAAGCTTTCAGTGCAACACAAAAATATCTCTCCATTTAAAGTACTATTATCTATTTATTTATTTAGCTAATGTATTGTAATATCAGAAAATAATTAACATCTTAAATTCAAGTCAGACAACTAATGCACTTAACATTAAACCTTCTCCTTAAAGATTATTGTAGTTTCTCAATCTCTAGTGGACTGGCCAATTGATCATTTGTATCAGTTAGTTGTGTTTGTTCTTTTTATTGTTTCTTGGCATGTTTCCCTCTTTGGGACATCAGTAAGGCAATACAGGTAAATACTGACCCATAAAAAGGGTGACCTTCCCCTTGGGGAGTAAAGCAGGAGGAACAAACCGCAATGACAGCAGATTTTGAGAGCATCAGGTAGGAGAACATTAACCAGACAGGCATCAGACGGCACCGCGAAGAGCAGTGGCCTCTGTTACTCAAGTGCTCTTGGAAACAGACACCTGAGCCACAGCCTCCTCATCCTCCCCCACCCATGACATCACACGCCTCTTATCTGCTGCCAAACACAAAGCCGCATTTAGCTCGCAGTAATCAGCGCTGTGACCTAACCTGCCATCCACTGGAGATGCATGAAGATTCAGGTGTGCTTTTTGGTGCGTTTGATTCACCTAATATTCTGATATAATGGACCTATGAGCTCCGCTGGATTCAGCGTGAAGTTCTCAAGACCTGAGGTAAGATGTCATCCAAGGAGTTTGTTAAAATGTGAGGAACTAAAGGAGAAATGCATACAAAATATAGCCTATGTATTAAAAACCTGTGGCATGAGTTCTGAGCCAATGAAAGAGCAAATTGAGCTGTGTGACTGGCAGCAAATACAGTTTTAGATTTTTATTTTTATTTTTTTTAGTTGAAATGTTTTAGGTTTTTAACTGATCTTTAAAGTTACGTCATACTGTCATATGTCACATGAAGTGCAAAGCGTTACCTATAGGAGGGAGCCAACAGGCTAGAATACTTTAAAAAGTTTGGGGTCATTTAGACATTTTCATTTTGTTATTCCATGCACACCAATTTGTGGAATATTATTACAATATAAAATAACTGTTTTCTACTTGATTCTATTATAAAAGTTCATTTATTCCTCTGATAGCAAAACTTTTTTTCAGTGTCACATGAACCTTCAGAAATCATTCAAATATGCTGATTTGGTGCTCCAGAAACACTTGAGATTCTTTGTTTGATTGAAAGTTAAAAAGAACAGCATTTTTAAAAATAAAAATGTAACACAACGGTCACTTTTGATCAATCTGATGCATCATTGCTGAATGAAATTATACATTTTCTTAAAGGGATAGTTCACCCAAAATGTATAATTCTGTCATCATTTACTCACCCTGATGTCGTTTCAAACCCATAAGACTTTTGTTCATCTTTGGAACACAAATGAAGATCTTTTTGATGAAATCTGAAAGCTTTCTGTCCCTCCATTGACAGCTATGCAACTACCACTTTGACACTTTAAAAAGTTCATAGACTAATCCATATGAATTGAGCAGTTTATTCAAAATTTTCTGAAGAGACGTGATCGCTTTATATGATGACAAATTGAATTTAAGCTTTTATTCACATATAAACATTCATCAACTCAAACATCAGTTGTGGAAAACGGAAGCTCAAGCATGTTCGCTTGATGTGCGAGAACCAATGAGGTTCATTCTCGTGTTTCGCAGCACGTTTGAGGTTCAGCAAGAACCAATGAGGTTCATTCTCGTGTTACGCAACACGTTTGAGGTTCAGCAAGAACCAATGAGGTTCATTCTCGCACTTCAAGCAGGTTTGGAGCTTCTGTTTATGTTCGCTGATCAATGTTTATATGTGCATAAATGCCTAAATTAAATCTGTTCATCATATAAAGCGATCAAGTTTCTTCAGAAAATGTGGACTAAACCACTCCATTCATATAGATTAGTTTTACGATCTCTTTATGAACTTTCATCGACTTGAGGGTAAGTAAATAATGGGAGAATTTTCATTGTTGGGGGAACTAACCCTTTAAAAAAACATACTGATCCCAAACTTTTGAACGGTGTATGAGGAATAATAGTGGTAGGCTACTTGTCTTGGCAGGTAGAGATTCTCAGTGGTTAGATAGATTGATATTTTAGAGATAAATATGCTGCGGTTTCCCCGTCGTAACTCTTGGATAGTATGGTTTTGGATAGAATGGTGGCCCTCACGCTTTGAAGTGTCAGTCATTGTTGCTATGGAGATTCAAACAAAGCAAGTAGTTAAACATCAAGCTCCACCTCCACACCTTTCAGCTGTGACCCTCCCCCAAAACACACACATAAAGGCTCACTCACTCAAGCATTACTAATGCGGCTCTCTGGAGAATTATATAGACTATAAACAGTCAAAAATTCAGAGGATCATCGTCATTCTTTTGAACTGCAGTACATCAGGAACCACTTCAAAACGTGCATTGATCAGAAGGTGTGGTCTTTTCAGGTCAGAGTAATAAAACAAGTGACATTTAATAACACTCAGTTTCCACACCCAGAAGGACATTTTATACTTTTGCATCTGTGACATAGGTTTGTTGTTGACATAATATTGTTCTAATGAGATTGACAAATCTTTGATAATTTTCTTTTTATTAAGTTAAGCTATTTCAATGTGTATAAAGACTGATCTTGCCAAGTCTTTTCTAACAGGATGCTCTGCCTTGCCCGACAGTATCGTCATGATCAGGTGTCAGTAAGGGACACCAGTATCAAGTCACGATTGAGTGCTGCTGTTCCATGTGCTTGAACACTGTCACACCACAACAAACAGTGGTATTTACCTGATGTTGTGCAGTTTTCAAAATTGATCACATCATTGGCAAGGTATTGCATTGAACTTAGTCATACGGTGTATGTTTCAGTGCATCCTTAGTTTTATCATTCCAAATAATGCCTAAAACCCACAAAGTTATATCCTACCCATTCTAAGCCTTTTTATTTGGCTATTCATACTCTGGGTCGTATGGCTAATATTTTAATATCATGGTAACTGTATGCAATATCGCAACACTTTACAAATGCATAGTGATGCACTGAAATTTCAGCAACTAAAAATAGTCATCTGAAACGGCAAAAAACATTTTGGAAGGCCGAAATCATTGATCAGAACAGTGATGCTTAATTAGCGCTTAGCTGATGCACTTTAAGCATCTATTTCATGTACACAATGTGGATAAGCTACAACAGGTAAACGTCATCAGTGTGGACGCACTTCACTCTGACCAAAAATAATGCTAAAGTAGCAATGTATGATATGATGCTGCGTTCACAGCATTGTTGTAGCCTAATTACCGTAAATAAAGCTCTGTATGCTTTCAATTCGGTATTGCGGTACTTTTGGCTATGTTCACATCACTGTCACTCCAAATCTTGATTATTTGTATATCCAATTGGAGTCTGATCTAAAATTGTATTTGAATGTCCGTATTGTGTATCGCAACTGTTCAGATCTGTTTTGTGTGTCCCGTGCCGCTCTTTTGTTTTTTGGAATATCTGCAATGGTTTTTATGGCAATGATGTTGCATTGGTAGGTATACGCTAAAAACAACAACAACCGCAACATAGAGGATTTGCAATACAGATGTTGTCTTATTTCCAACATGACAATGTGCAGCCGCCATGCTGGACTAGGCAGTGGCAGAAACGTAAGAGGCTGGTATGTGGCTTTATTACGTTCTGTCTCAAAACATGTATTCTTTTAATTGTCATTTTCTGCTTGTCCGGCACTTTGCAACAACACAACCTCATTTCTGAAGCGACTTTCAGCATGTTTCCTATAGCAATGTCTGACGTTTATGTTTTACGTGACATGAGAAAGTCACATAAACCACAAGAAATCCGATCAGAGCAGTCAGACTTAAACGGATTTCCAGAAATGCGATTGGAATAGGATTTCAAACCACAAATGAATGTAGATTGAAACATTTAGTGTGTTTTTTTTTGTGTGTGTTGCTGTTCATACTTGCTAATCTGAACGGATTTCAATCCAATAGGCACTACAATCGGATTTGCGCTGACAGTTTGAACGTAGACTTTGATGTCATACACCGATCGGTCTGCACAGCTCCGCTTCAAGTCAAACATACCTTAAATCCGCAGTGGTAAGTTGGTACAACGGCCACGTGGTACAAGTCGTAGCTCTCAGAAAATGTACTTACACGTGGATAAAAGTAATTTACACGAGTTTACACTTTGTAATTTCAAGTTCTACAAGCACGTGAAGGCTTTTTACAGTTCAGAATTGAGAGGTGAGAGGTGTCTTGTTTCCAAAAAACTTTACCACAACTGCATGGCCAGCATACTGAGTTCAATTACACAAATTTAATCAATACATAAATATTTTTTACTTTATTGTTGGTTTATTTTTCAGCTAAATGAAAATTGTAATTTTGGTTTCATGCTTTCGTTCTAAAAATCTTTTCAGTTCATCACTACAAATACAGTACTTTACCGTACTTCACTATGCCTTACAACGCCACTTAGCTTACAACGCCACTTAGCTGTTACAAATTCACTGTTAACCATGGCTTCTTTGGGATTATTGCTTTATTAATAGCCAGTGGCCGTGCTGCTTGAAGTGAGTTTTTCAAAATCTGCAATGCGTATAACATGGTATAAATTGTATAGCAGAATCTCTATTTTGTTGTATTTAATTATTTGCATTTAGCATTATTTTCCCAGTTGTCTACAATCCTATGCTGGTCAAACCTATTTTTGGGATTTAACCCAGCAACTGAGAACCACTGTTATATCATATCAGTATCCACTAGTGTTTATAATAATTTATATTCATCCAACTATCTAGAATTCTGGAGTCTCATACATGTATAGTGTGGTCAGTATAATTTCTCTGCTTTGTTTAAAAAAGACATGTAAAACAAAAAGCAAAACTGTGTCAGCAAAACAAAAGCAGCTGCTACTTCAGTCATATTTTAGACTTCCGCTAATTAAATCTTCACACCTGATGGCACTAATGCAGCCCTGATTATTTCTACACCAAGGCCAGTACCTGGACACGTCATTGCCTGTTTTAAACATTGCCTGTGCTTTATTTGCCCCACAAAAGTCCAGAAGAAAATTGCACAATGCTGATCACTCTGAGGGTTATACAAAAATCAAAGGCCCCATAATTTTCCTGTGGCCTCCATTTAGAGTCTTGACACATGATAGTTATCTCATAATTCAGATAAGCTGCCCCGATTATTAGGTTAGATCAAATTATTATAATTTGTCATTTTGCAGTCGCTTTGTAAATCGAAAAGGCCTTAAAGACATTAATTGCAGGGTCCTCATTGATCATCACGCGATCAAGTCCCTCGCTCGAGGGTGAAACGTGCTGGCTTTTCTCAGTAATTATCTAGTGCTCAAGCTTGGGATTGAACTTTATTATTATTTGTAGTACAAGGCCAGTTACACTACTATTCAAAAGTTTAGGCTTGAAAATTATTTGAAATGTTTTTGAAAGGATTGTCAGAAATCTTTTGTAATGTAAATGTCTTCCCTGTCAGTTTTGATTAATTTAATGTGTCCATGCTAAATTAAATGTATTAATTACTTAATAAATTAAAAATCTTAATGAACCCCAAATTTTGAACAGTAGTGCATTTAACCACAAAAAAAACCACCATACATCAGATGCATAAGAAATGTGCATGAACCTAGTGGTTGCTCATGAATTGATTCTTTCAGTTATAAATACAGATCTTTTGCCCTGTTTTTACCCTGGTGCAAGCCAAGATGGATTGCACCAGCTAGTAGCATCTCAAATGCTTTCTGACCACTTGTGATGTGATTTGTATGAGCGAGTCTCTGATTTTGGGATTGAATATTGTGCATCATTTATACTTATAGTGTATGTGCTTTTCCAGATTTTCATATTGAATAATTATTTTCTCCTAGTCAAAATTTAACCCTTCTGCAGGATGCAAGACGGGCATTTTGACATATTTTGTGTGTATTTGATCGTTTAAGCGCAGTAAGCCACTCATGTTGGTACTCGCGACTCACAAGCTGTTTGAGAGGCGGCTTTATGTGTGCACTACTTGTATAGATCAGTGGTGCGCGCTTTTGGTGTGAGCTCGAAATCTCTGAGAATTAGTGAACTTATGCGCAATATAATTACAAGCACTATTTAACCGGAGCGAATGAGATGAGGGTACGTGTCAATTCGTCGTCGGAAAGAAGAGAGCTAGAACACGCAGCTGATGTTATTGCCTGCACCACTGGCAACAAAACAGACTGCCACGGAATTGGAAAGACGTCACGTGAGACTGACCGCGGTCGATTGGTTCATCTCTAGTCACGTTTTCAACTACAGCAGAATGTGTTTTGAGTGGTTGGTGTACCAATCACCAGGTGTAAACGGAGTCTCAGTCTCACCAGAATAGCATGACTTATTCATGAAGCTAAAAACGACACTTACTGATTGTATTTGGAATGATTTGAATGAATTTAAAAAGAATCCATCTTATTATATTGATATTTAGAGTTCTGCAGGAATGAGTCCTAAAATCCGTAAATAAGCCAATGTTTTTTTAAATCAGTAATATCTCAATTGTGATTTTTCTACGTTTTTACGTGTCGTGAAAAAGGTGGTTGCTATAATTCTAGAAAAATAGCTAAATGGAACTACAGCAGTTGTTGGGACATTAAATGTCATCATGCTGAATGGATAAACTCATCTCATTAGTTTACAGCCTCATTGTGGTTTTTATAATCATACTCTTACAAACTATTCTAATTCACACTTTTTAACATGAAGATTGAAAGAGTTGACAAAAGCTTAATGGTGGTGACGGTGAAGTCATGCGACCGTGCTATAGTTGGTTTATAGCCTAACTTTAGCTTTTTACTCCTGGCGATTGTATTTAGGCTTCAAACTCATAAAAGTTGTTCAGTTTAGAGCTTATTTTCTGGAAAATCCCCTTTTCCAAAAAGTTCACAAAAAGGGAACCAGGTTGATGTTAACTTCTGAGTTGGCCTACAGAAATACGTCATCCCTGCACATCTCTATTAGAAATGATACCCTCATCCTAGGAGTGGGTGGTATGAACAAAATCTCCCAGTATCACTATTTTATATCACATAATGGTTATTTAACTATTTTTCCTTTTATTTGAAACTATTTCTGTTTATTTAACAATTAAATGTCACTTTATGTTGTGTCTTACATCAACCCTCGATTTTGGGAAAGGTCCCTCTATATATTTTTGCATGTTTCTTGTTGCTCTCCAATGAAAATAACATAAGTGGTACTGTTGCGGTGATATACAGTATGTTCACATTGCCCAGCTCTCAGTTTGTGCATAAATGTCCGTGCTGTAGGGTAAACGTTGCTGTTCGACAGGTCTCCAGGTCTACTTATTTCCTTCCGCCCTCATAAAGTCAGTACTATTGCTATTGTTCATTACTATATAAAAGCAGGTGTCAGAAAAAGAAGTTTCCGTGATCATTTCAGCTGGGAGGAAATCTATATTTAATCTTTGTACTTGTCACACATGTTCAGCAAAGTGTTTCAGGGCCAATGAGTGATGAAACAGCTTCCCCTTTTAAATTGTTGCTGGCATTGCTCTTTGTGCTGTTGTGCACTTTATGAAATAGAAGATTATGAAAGGATACAAGAAGAGCCACACCTCAAGGTGGGAAGTCCAGTTTCTCCTTTGATGTTCTGATGGGTGTAGATGAACTCCGTGCATTGCCAAGTATTTGAGGTGTAAGCTTTTAAAGGTATATATCAGCTTACAGCACAGGTGTATTATAGTGAAATGTTAGACAACTTAAAGGCAGTTTCGCTGCCTTAATGCATTCAGGTTCAACCAGGTGTTTCTGTCTCATTCCATGGAGAAGAATGCTACAGTTGACCCTCACAGCAAAAACTCTTTCTTAATATTATTGGTCTCATAAACTAATCATTGCAAAGAATTATTATATTTAAATGCATTGGAGAACTTGTCACAAATTTTTATCTGCCTAATTCACAATGTGTATACACACTTTGTTCTTAAACTCATTCTAATGGTAAGGAATTTGGAGTATTATGAATGAGCGAATGCTTGCCCAAGGTTATCAATTTGCATGTACATATTTAGATTTAGATACATGCTTAGAAGAAATTCTTTTCCCCTGTAAAATACAATACATTTTAGTGCTAAGTTATCGACGATTTCATGCTTAAATTCATGCATATTATGCACGGTTAGTAATTGAGATTCCTTGTGTTGTTTTCCAGTAAAATATCTAAACAGACTTAAAGGAAGAGGCATTTAATTAGGAACCAAAATATTGTAAGTTTAAACTTTTAGATGTGTTCCTGAATTAAAGCTAGGTTATACAATGTGTTTCATAAATACTTTTTGTTATACTGTTTGAAACTCTTCACATCCTGATAGCAATCGAAAATAGAAGTGGTCTAAATATTAAAACATGTACATAGGCTATATCTTCTGTGGAAGTCTCAGGACCAAAAATGTTCGTCCAATCATTGCATTCGGTCCGAATGTAATAATAGGATGTAATACCTTGCTCGCGCAGACATCATATCGTGTTCATCAGCGTGTTCCATGAGGCTATGCAGCGTTGTAGACAGACAGCCTGTCCAAATACCCACACTTGCAGTCTTGGCCACTTGAGAGTGGGTGCGCGTAACAGGAAGTAAGTGCGTATAACTTTCCCAGGTCAGTGCCCTTAACGCACACTAAACCCACACTAGCTGGATCCCAAATGGCACACTTCATGTGGACTCGTGGCCTTAAATTGTGTGTGTTCGCCAAGTGTACGAGTCCGTAGGGTATCCCAATCGGCATTTCAGCACTCAGAAGTATGCTCGCGTGCGCCGGCTTTGTCCCCTCGATGCAGACTACGGCGAACCCCCACTTTCGCACCCTCCACACCAGTTACCTACCCAGGAATCATTGCGAATGCTCAGTCAGATAAATGAGGGGAGGAGTTTCGTGGCTGTTTGACTTTTGGTGGCATGATGTCATCAAGCCTGTCCCAAAATACACTCTCGCGTGCCCTTGTGGACTCGAGGCCAGCGCCCCTTAGGTCTGCACTTCCTGACGTCACCAAGAAGGTCCACAAGGCCGGAGTGTGCCATTTGGGATCCAGCCACTATTGGAGCGGTATTTGAGACTAAGCATATCCCATCATGCATCATGTTCAGGAACTCGTGTTCCCCAAAATCGCGAGATGTTGAGAAAAACATTTCACTTTAAGTTAAATTAATTAGATATAACATATAATTTGGTAGTAAAACATAGTGTTGCACAACATTTGCAACTGCTTTTTATCTTTTAATTAGAAGCACCACAATTACTAAATAGTGCCGTCTGTTACTACTACTGAACAGACATTTTGAAGTTTATTTTAAAATGTAAAGTATTGAAAATAAAAACAAAGCTCTGTAAACACTTGCGGTTTCACAACACTGTAAGTGTGTCCTACAGGTAATCAAAAGTTGCTGTCTTCACACCCACTCGAACACTTAGGCTAAATACAGGAAATGCATCATTTAAGTAGACAAGTGGTCAGGAACAAAGACTGCAAGTGTGGGTATTTGGACAGGCCTACTGTCTCATTTCACCCTCTGTAGGTTGCATTTGTCGCCCGCATACGTCATTAAGGCTGCCTCATTTCAGTAACCAATACATACCAGAGACATAAAATGGTTACTTTTCTGAAATTAGATATCTTTGATGAAGTATACGGCCGACAAATAGCTTTCGAAATGAGACAGACAGTCACCGAACATAGCAAACATACAACAGCCACTTTTACAGTTCCTCCTGAACCAAAACAACGAGCTTATGCTGCGTTCATGCCTTGTTGTGAATATTGTAATTACGAGATGACAACCTGTGACGTTCTACTCTGAGCTGTTCACATCCTCAGACTCGAATTTATGCATTACTATATCAACATTATCATTGTCTTAATTTATCTGCAGCAGTCAGGTGGTACAAGTCCGAGCTCTGTAAGGTATTTACGTTCATTATAATTGTAATGTTATGTGCTTTGAGACATGAGGTAATTTAATGTCGTTTCTCTCAAGACGGTTTGCTCTGGCTGCACGTTCATGTTTTTTAGAGAGCATTCTGAAGGGAGGGTGGGATCTTATGCTTTCAAAGCTAGCTTGCTACTTGCTAGCCCCGTGAAATTCCCTACCCTTACCGTATTGGAAAAATATTTGTTCATATTTTTAGGTTAAACCTCACTAAATTTTGTTAGTTTTATACTTACAACAAGACTAAACAGCAATCTGTCAATGCAGTACGAAAATTAAACTTAATTCAAGATGAATTGTCTAAAGACGTACCCAATTTTGCTCCTCAAGTAAATGCATTTTGATATATTTTCTTCTTGGAAAACAAGTATACAGAAAAATCAAGTGATTTGCAGAATGAGATGTTAAAGGTAAAAAGTGTGTGTACAGTGACTCTACTCTTTCTTTTGGTTGTTTGAAGAGAGAAGGTAGAGCAAACTGAGCACTGGAGAAGAGGATTAGGATGGGTATTATTAGATTCATCTGTTTATCCTTTCACCTGATCCTCCTTAAATCTAACAGCGCTGCTTTTATTTACCAGTGTGCACTGAAAATGCATTAAAAGAATGGATGGCCAATGGATTGCACGCCAGCTTGTGGGTTTCTTTGGTTCCACCCCAAAAAACGAAACAAAAAAGATAGTTAGCATGAAGAAAATTAAGACTATTCTTAGGAACATAAAAATTCCTTATTTTAATTTATTGTGGCATTATATTAATGAAAATTAAACATATTTCCATACCAACTCTTGATTACAGAAACACATCAGGGCATTTTTGTAGTTCAGAATATAATTTCTTTCTTTTGATTTTTTGTTTTGTTTAAGTGAATTATGACCAGATCATTGTCTTGACATGTTTCGTGAGATTCACCCATGAATTTGGTGTTCCCGTAAACATTTAAACGCATCACTTTTCTGCTAATTGCAGGCCTGAGAATTAGCAGTGTATTTTAACATGTCTTGCTCTCACTGAGTCTGATGGTGTGACTCACACTCATGAATATTTTTTCGACCTTAAGTGCTATTTAACAAACAGCTGTTGTACTCTCAGTAGAGGTGCTAATTTAAATTATTTCCACATTTGCTGAGGGTATTTTCATGCTTAAACCTATCGAGTCATAAACCTTCTTTTATTATTGGGCCCAAAGAAGAATCAGTATTGTGGTTGATTGATAATCTACTGTTCGTTTGCATTGACCTCATACTGTTTTTTTTTTTTGTGTGTATCTTTTCAGTGTCCAGAGTCATGAAACTTAGTCCTCGTCAAGCCCCGTTATATGTAAGTATCATCCATGCTTATTTTTCATTCCTCTTTATTTGCTCAGTCAAATCAGTTTGAAATGTTGGCCATCTGCAAATATTATCATATCTCACTCACACAGGCGCTAGACACATGCGCACAAGAAAGTTTCATTAAAATGTCTAGTGTCTAGAATTGACTCGTTTAAACTAGTTGCATGAATCTGTTGTTGTTGTCTTGTCCAGTTGTTTGTTGTTCTTCCGTATATTTCATTTATTGTGAAATAAAGGCCAGAGTCAGTGTTGCCACCTTGTGGACCAACGAATTGGTGCAGAAAACAGCAACAACAACAACAACAACAACAAAAAACAGGTGCATTTGCGAGCTCTCAGAGTACGTGGTTAGAAAATTCGGGCTGTGTGTACAATATGCTCATACTATGCTGATGACAATTTACATCACGTGCACTGTGTACCCTAGTGTACGCAAAAAGCCAAAGTATATTTTGTATACAAAAACTACCCCTTTTTGCGTTTAAAAAGCTCTCTGTTGCTTGCATTGTATTCATTAGACTAGCCTGCGTTTAAATGGAAAAACGTGCCACAGGGCAGATTAAAGGGATACTTCAGGATTTAGCATTAAGCTTTGTATTAGTAGAAAACCTGTAGTATTTTCGAATTACCGTGCTTTCCACCCTCATATCCCCCTGAGACGAGAGATTTATGTATTTTTTTGTCTGGAAAAAATCCTCCGATGACGCAAAAATCGTCATTTTGCGTCATCTGAGGATTTTTTGGCCAGAGGCTAAACACTACAGCCAGTAGTAGGGGCTGTCCTGCATGTTTTCAACCCGCCCATAGGGGGTGGGATCTCACTCACAGAATGTACACATAGTGTCAGCCATCTTTTTTTGGAAGCTAAGCTAGCAGGCTCTTGTTCTGTGGAGAAAGCTGAGTAGTAGGAGAAAGCTGAATCATCTTTTTCCCGGACATGTCCGGCCGTCGAGATCGTCCAAAATGTCCGGGATTCAGCTTTTGCTTTCTGCAGTCGCCATTCATTGTTTACATGCACACCTTTTATTTCAATCTAACTGAATTCATTCCGATTAGTGAATCTGAATGTAGTGTTTACATGAACGCTAAACAAGTGATCGGTTGATGTGCGTTTTAACATTGCTAAGAAAATTCCCGCTCCTCCGTGAGAGATACGAGACCGGTGCGTCTCACAGGTGTCGCTCAACAGTAATCACGCCACCGGCCTCGCGTCATTCTCCCGCGGCCCTCAGCCTTGTCCTGCTCGCCACAGTAAACATAATGAATGGCAACTGTAGAGCGCAAAAGCCGAATCCCGGACATTTTGGGCGATCTCGAAATCCCGGGCAGACTCGTCATGGAGACTCGCTAGTAGCCTAGTCTTGTTGTTTAACTGCGCGCTCTTACCGGTAGGCGTGGCTTGGGAGTGGCCTCGTAGAGCAGTGAAGCAAGTGCATTCTGGGAGTTGTTGTCTTTCATCCACATAAGCCAAAAATACATTTTCTGGCTATTCTCAGTCTAGAAAGCTCCAAATTCAAAAATAATTTCACATTTCTTCTACATAAATGAACCATTTTAAATACACATTCATCTTTCCAGAGGTGAAGTATCCCTTTAATGAAAAATAACGCAAGCTCTAGAGACACATTTTTGCTGGAAGTTGAACTTTGTGTTTTCAGGAATGGCTGTCACAATGGAGACCATGCAAAAGAAGTGAGGCACAAGCGCAGTGGTCAAACGTTTCTGACTAGCGCATGTTTGTAGGCCACGTTCACACAGCAGCAGAATACAGTTGTCAGTCCTGTATCATTACGTTCTCTCACAGTTTGGTTATTTATTGGAGTGACAACCGCATTATGCAACTGAATTTTCAGGAAAATTTGGATCTGGAAAAGTCAATAAAATTCTCATTCAGGAGACTGGTGGTGACCCCAGTTTAAATTCTTCCCTGGGAATATGACTGTCAGCACCTTACAAGAACAGAAAATGTGTAGAGCAATGGGAAGGATGTATGACTGATATTGTGTTACTATCACAAGAAGCCCATCTCACGTAGGAGTACAGTCAACAAAGAGAAGGGATTTTCCCTCCTGTGCTGTGAAATCTGATGAGGGTTCAAAGACACTTATCTTTGTGTTAACGTCTGTAATTAACTGCTGAAACGATATTAGATTATCCAGAAGACTGAGATAAATGGACACAATGGTGATAGTGATAGAGGATGGATTAGGCTGGTTTTGAGTACAGGAGGATGTGTGACACCCCTTATTGTGTCTTTATTCCCATAGACATCTTTCCTCTCCTGAAATAATTTCAGTAGTCAGTATGGGGCTCAGATTTCTCCAATTCTACCCGATTGTCAATCATGCCATAGTACAGCCTCCATCGAAACTCGAATATATCCTTTCTGTCGCTTTAACGCATTATGAGCAAGAACTTTAGCATGAAACCAATGTTCTTTAATGGTTCTTTGTAGGACTTTAAGTTCAGCATAACCGCTTCATCGGGTTCTTGAGTCGATTGTTTTATGGTTCTTTATAGATTTATGTTCTTAAATGTTTTGGAGAGAAAGTTCTTAGTTTTATTATTGATTCTTAAGATTGGCACATTGACTTCTGCATTCTTCAAAGCACCATTGTAATCGTTTTTCATGGTTAAAGTGATTTTTTATTTTATTTTATTTTTAAATGTATTATTTCTTCAAAGTTGCCATGAAATTCAAATGGGACTTTTGTTTTTTATCGTTACGGTCATATACACTTTATTTAAATGTTTGGGGTCGTAAGATTTTATATTGTTTTTGAAAGAAGTATCATATGCTCACCAAGGCTCCATTCATTTGGTCAAAATAATATGGTAAAAACAGCAATATTTTTAAATATTATAATAAAATTAAATTTATTCCAGTGATGCCAAAGCTAAATCATCATTACTTACTTCAGAAATCATTCCAATAGGCTGATTTGATGCTCAAGTAACATTTATTATTATTATTATCAATGTTGAAAACAGTTGTGCTTAATATTTTTGTAGAAACTGTCATGTATTTTTTTCCCAGGATTCTTTGAAAAATAGAAAGTTCAAAATAATATTAAATTGCTTTACTCTCACTTTTGGTCAATATAATGTGTACTTCCTGAATAGAAGTATGCTTCAATTTTTTCTTTATTCAATGTGATATTTTAATATACAACATTTTTATTCTAATAGGAAATGTGATAAAATCCCAGTTTAAATTTATCATGGCCTTTGCAGTGGTGGTTCCATTGGCTGCTGTGCAGAACAGTGAGCATATTGTTTGAATTTTAAGTATAGATGCATATTTTTCAGTGTAGTAATCTGTGAAAGTGTGATGGGAGGAGACAAGCCTTTCAACTAGAACCTAGGCGTGTGCTGTTAAATTCAAACTGCTATCTGTGTTAATCTGTGCAAACCAGCACGTGTGTGATATCCTGTTGCAACCACAACTTCAGTTATTTCTCATTGCGTTTGACTTTTGAGTTCTTGCGTTAACAATTTATGAAAGTTTCCTTTTAAAAGAAAGAATAGCAAATTCCATTTAAAAGCAAATTTCACACTCATACAGTGCTCGTGTCTAATAAATCATGTACATTTTTTATGATCAAATTGGCTGAAAATGCACATTATTAACAGGTTCATTCAAGTGACTTCTAATATGTGATGGATTGGATCATTTTAGCATTGTGCTTTTTGGACGATAATATATTTAGTTATTAGTCATAAGCACATAATCTTGTATTTCAAACTTCTCTGTTTTTCTGTGGCAGGGCAAGTGTGTGCTAACAGTTCATCTTTGCGATGAGGCGCTCCGTGAAGGAGAACAGGGGGAGGTGCAGTTCTTCCTGTTGTTCACTGGCTCCTCTCAGAGACATCTAACCAGCACACTGAAGCTTAACCATGGCACCCTTCAGGCTGTGTGTCCAGGTGAGCGCATTATTGGGCCCGTAGATCTGTGACATCATAGTCAACTGCATCCCAACTGCAACCTTTGACCTTTTGTCGGCTGACAAAAAAGTTTGTGAATCCCTGCCTTAGAATAGTTTACTATAAAATTATGATTTGGTGCTCTAGTAGTAACTAACATTACTAAGATAACATACTGAGCCGAGCCAAAGTTATTATTATAAATGCACAAATATTGATATTGCGATTAGATAGCTGATCTCCAATAAACGGTCAGTATTGTGAATATATATATATATATATATATATATATATATATATATATATATATATATATATATATACTGTGTGTGTGTGTGTATATATACTGTGTGTGTGTGTATATATACTGTGTGTGTGTGTGTGTGTATATATATATATATATATATATATATATATATATATATATATATATATGTGTGTGTGTGTGTGTGTGTGTGTGTGTGTGTGTGTGTATATATGTGTATGTATGTATATATGTATGTGTGTGTGTGTGTGTGTGTGTGTGTAAAATATATAAAAACAGCAACGTTTTTCCTTTGCATTTTTCGAATACAGACGAAAATGTTGTCAAAATGATCCCCTTTCACACGGATCCACAAAACCGACTAAAAACGCTGTATTATTCATGTCAGGCCAGTAGTTGGCGATGTCACTTTGTAAAGAAACACTAAGCGCCTATAGACTGAACACGTAATACGCATGTTCATGACATCAATGTTTTCACAAATTCGTGTATTTGTAGTTTACACAAAGAAGATAACATTATCGTTTTCTAAAATTTGAAACAATTGATGTCGCATGTTCATGACATCAATGTTTTCACAAATTTGTGTATTTGTAGTTTACACGAAGAAGATAACATTATCGTTTTCTAAAATTTGCACTTTGAAACCTGTTTTCAAAAGTTTGCATTTTCAGGCCCCCAAAACGCTGTTGTTTAAATACCAAAACGTATAAAAAGTTTCCAGTTTTAATTTGAAAATGGTGTCATGTAAATGGCCTCATAATTTGGAACCATATGGAACCATAATTTTTAGCTATCATTTTATTGAGTGCTAGATGATGAGCTAAATCTTGAAATTATAAAATAGGCAGAAACATTTAAATATCCAATATCAGGCGATACCGATAAAAAAACAAAAAAAAACGTCAGCCAATAATAAATATGGTGCTGATATATTGTGTGTCTCTGCTTACTCTATCTGGCTGCAAGGTCAAAGTTTTAAAAACACTTTACATGAAAATCAGGCTACAAATCAGGCTACTTTTCTCTGCATAAACTGGGACACGCTAAATTATTTTAGCATTGAAAAATGATACTCACCAAATTTCGGGTCGATTACAGAAAATAAGTTTCACATTAACTTATTGCCAGATATTAAAGTTGAGGAATGTGTTTGTTCTGGGTGTCACTGTGAGATCTAGTGATGAATGTTTAACTGTCTATGTTCTTCTGACTGTGTATTTTGGGACTTTTTGCCTTTTTTTTTTTTTTACTCAGTTGGGGGAAGATGGATTGGGTGAACATGCTGCCCTCTGTCCTTTTTCTAAGAAATCACTGTTTGCTGAGAAACATGAGCACCTCTTTGTACTTGTGTTTCTTATGTACATATGTGACCCTGGATCACAAAACCAGTCACATATCGCACGGGTATATTTGTGGCAATAGCCAACAATACATTGAATGGGTCAAAATGATCGATTTTTCTCTCTTATGCCAAAAAATCATTAGGATATTAAGTAAAGATCATGTTCCATGAAGATGTTTTGTAAATTTCCTACCGTAAATATATAAAAAAATTATTTTTGTGAGTGAATGCAGCACAATCGCGAACATAAATGGACAACTTTAAAGGCGATTTTCTCAATGTTTCGATTTTTTTGCACCCTCAGATTCCAGATTTTCAATATGATGTATAAAGCTCAATTTAAAAAAATTGACCCATGTGACTGGTTTTGTGGTCCAGGGTCACATATAGATAATCTGTTTTTTAAGATGTAGTTTCCCATCAAAGCTCACATTATATGAATTAATCCTAATGTAAGTTCTCAATGCGGAAAGCTTTTGGCTGCACGAGGTGGCAGCACTTGGTCCTGTCAACAAAACATGTTTGCTTGCTGACCGGATCCACTTAAGGGATTGAGTCAAACTGATAATGGTGTATTTCATCCCATAGAAAGACTTCAGTGGAGAAAATTGATCTTCTGTGTGTTTGTAGCATACATTTAGGCATACCTATTAGCCTGTTATCTCATTATAGGATGCTATTTTAATTTTTTTTTTTTAACTGATATGTGTTTTTAAAGTCTTTTCGGGCTGTTTGGCGGCTAAAACAAACCCTCTCGCTATAGAGATGCTCACTCAGCTTGAATGAACGTAGTTGAGTGCGGCAATGCTTAGTCTTGTGTTTCAGTCATTCTGTTCAGTGTCAGGTGTAATGCCTCAGCAGTCAGTGAAGGGATGATCCGCTGATGGAGGGAGATTACTGGGAGAAACAGTAGGCCTGTTTGGCACTTGTGAATCCAGTTATAGTGTTTATGTTTGGCCTGTTTTCAATATGAGATCAAAATTGACCTTTTACTTTATAGTTATACAGTAGTCAACATTTGAAGTGGATCAAAAAAAGTTTATCAAAGTTGTCCTAAGACAAGAACGGGTATTGTTCAAAATTCCTGTATGACTTTGATGAAAGGTTTTGATCCACTTCAAATGTTGACTACTGTACTAGATCTTAATTGACACAGTTTATCAGTCGACAATATTCCTAAAAAAATCCTATTTTGCTATTTTAAAGGTTCCTACTTTTGTTTCGGAGGTCTTCTACAATAGGTTTACATGCATCCAAGGTCAAGGTCAGTTTTGTCAGGTAGTTGAGGTATTATAAAGTCTTGTGCATTACTAACAGCAGTAATTTTGCATAGCATTATTTTTATTTTAAGCATTATTTGAATTATTTTATGTTAGTGTGAATGTTATTTTAGTAACTATTCAGAGATTGGTATACACATAACAGAAGTCCAGACCACTAGGAGGATGTTTGGAATTCTTGGGAATGTTGTTGCACATAAATATGGGTTTGTCTCTTTTCCCAGGAGGTTGACCATGTGCCACTTTGTGTGGTGAGACCTGGCTGTCATTTTTATATGTACCACAGGTTTCAGCCACAATAATTATTCTCTTAGTATGAGCTGTCCCTGCAGTAAAGACTCATTGTTTTTATAACCGCCAGGAATGAGATATTGCATTTACTAGTTGGACAAATTACTGTAATTTAACAGTAAATTGTGCAAACAAACCAGACATGAGTTGTATGCCTGTACTGACAGTTGTACCCAACCTAAAAATCGTGTTTATTTATTTATATTTATGTGCACATCAGCTAAACGACTCAGATGTCTGATAATGACACCATTTTTGCTGTGCTTTTCCCCCTCCATATCCTTTTTACTTTTCACATTATTAGTCATCAACTTTAGTTATTTGTCATGAATGTGTTTGACTGATGTCATGATGTGATCTTTGCCTCTCTGTACAGCTCATAACTGCTGTGAGTCAGTGCTGGTCACCCTGTGCTCAGCGGGACGGGACGGTTACGTTCATACTCTGGCCACCGAGCACCTGCACTTCATGCAGGACCTGGCCTTCGACATGGCCCAGTTCCTAGTGAGTACGGTGGGGCAGACGGACATACTGGAAGAGGCTCTACTACTGGACGAGCATCAGATCCCGCTGCAGGAGTGCGAAAAGCTGGACCAGAGCCTGTCCCTGGCCCTCAGACATCTCACGCTGCCCCCTGGCTGGAGCCTGCTGGGGAACAACACACGTGAGTGCAGCTTAATGGAGGCTAGTTGTTAGATCTGGTTAAAATAGGGTTGTAGGTTCAATCCATGAAGTATTATTGTCTGATACACAATGAGCAAAGACTATAAGTAAGTAGTAAGGCAAGTAGTCATTCAAAAGAGCTCAAATCATCATCATATTTTGTCCTTTAACTGATCATGACAAAGAAAATTTGGTGTTTAGGTCAGAGGACTGTTTATGTAACTTGCAGCCCTTTGCATTCGTTACAGTTTTGATTTCATAAGCTAAGTACCTTTGTTTTAAGAAGTTGTCTGTGTACATCATCCAATAGGAGATTATCTACATTATCAAATGGGAGGATTGTCTCAGCAATAGTTCTGATGTGGTCCTGTAGGGGGCATCTAAGCATTAGCATTGGTGTAGTTCATCAGGCTTATTCTTGATTTGTCTACAAAACCAATAATAAAAATACAGTTTACTGCCATATTTAATATAAACTTTTATATATTATAATATAGTATGTATTATTATATAAAAATATAAACTGCTACATTTTGGAGAGCTTATAATTCTTTGTTATTCTTGGCCTATAACTTATTTTGTCTCCATTTTCTCATTTTATCTGGTTCTTTTTTGTTTCATTACATGTTTAGACTCCTGGCAAAGTAAATAAAATAAAAATATTTAGTGGTCTTTTAATGGTCTTAACCATTTTAACCACAAATCACTGGTCAGGAAATTAGGAAGAATTGCACAAATACTGTAGATGAAGTAACTTAGCACAAAATAGCTTTCCACAACTTGCAGACAGCTTTCTACAGGAAGGAGAGTCAGTTTTGTTCCACTCAATGTTAATGACTTCAAACAGTTCTTGAGTAGTTGAAAAATATCTCCCAGTTTGTTTGTGTTTAATATGAGACCAAAAATTCACTAAAGGGTTCAAAACCTGGTGGACTTGTTCTCAAGCCACTTCATGTTTGTCTTTGCAATTTGGACAGGAGCGTTTTAAAAATAACATCTGATCATTCTTTTTTAGATGAGAAATGTTCATTTGTGGGAAGCAATATTCTCCTGTACTCCTAAGCATTAAATTACTTTTCCCAGTAAAATAGCTCAACAATACCAGCAGCTAAAAAAGCTTCCCACACAATGACACTCTTCCTCCATGCTTCACAATGGTAGAGATGCATTTATTATTATATTTCTCAACATGCAACTCGTGTTTCATTGTGATTCATCACTCCACACACAACTTCCCATATTCTTCCAAATACTTAATTCTGTCTTTGATGTTTTTCTGAGACAGCAATAGCTTTTTAAGTTGTGGATTTGCTTAAATTTTGCTAATTTCCTGACCAATAATTTGTGTTTTTTAGTGTTTAGCCATTTTTGGGCTTGATCCATTTTTTTCCAAGCAGTGTAGAAGAGAATGTACTGGATGATATTCTCGAGCACGGATCAGCAGCCAAATAAACGTCCCTAAATGGCATTCCAGATCAGGTTCCAAGTAATCAGAACAGTTCCTTTGAGTTCACAGCGGTCACATGACCGTTGACAGGTCAGTTACAGTTTGACGTTAATTACAGCTGCCAGATCTTTTTAAATATTTAATTAACTGCCATTGTTTTGGCCTGGTTCTTCTCTGCTGAATCACAGTACAAGACAGTCCTTGTCTTAAACTTGTCTGATGGGTTTTTATTATGCTTAAAAATGTTGCTGCTTTCATTTTTCTGTAATAAGCTCCACTTTGGTTTGATATATATGTGCTGTATTAGTCACTTTTTTATTTATTGTAAAAATACAGAAAGCTTAGGGTTAGGTTTAATGTTATCAAAAATGTTGATATTTCGATACATATTGATACGAGTATTGCGCATAATTTTACTCGTTCCTGCAGCTTTCACGCACCTGCTCAAAAGCTCACGCACATAAAGCCACCTCTCAAACAAAGTGACTTATTGTGCTAAAATGGTCGAATACACACAAAATTATGTCAAAATGCCCGGCTTGGCGGGTATTCAGGTGTAAACAGACAGTTTTGGAACATAATAGTTGAGAAAGAAAACACATGTTGTGTAACAGTATATTGGATCCGTGCATAAGCTCTTAAAGGGATACTCCACCATTTTTTCATATTAAACTATGTTATTCCCTTAACTAAGACGAGTTGATACATACCTCTCTCGTCTCAGTGCGTGCACTCAATCGCTCTGGTGCGCGGCGACACTTTGATAGCACTTAGCTTAGCCCAGTTCATTCATTAGGGACCAAACAGATGAAGCTAGAAGCGACCAAACACCTCCACGTTTTCCCTATTTAAATACAGTTACACGAGTAGTTACACGACCAAGTATGGTGACACAAAATAAAACGTGGCACTTTTCTAAGAGGGTAAAAAGGATAACTATAATGTATGGCGGAATAGCACTTGAAGTTGGGAGCACTTCGACTCCTGAAGAAAGTCGTGCCAGCTTAGAAAAGTGCCACGTTTTATTTTGTGTCACCATACTTGGTCGTGTAACTACTCGTGTAACTGTATTTAAATAGGGAAAACGTGGAGGTGTTTGGTCGCTTCCAACTTCATCTCTGTTTGGTTCCTAATGAATGAACTGGGCTAAGCTAAGTGCTATCAAAGTGTCGCCGCACGCCAGAGCGATTGAGGTATGTATCAACTCGTCTTAGTTAAGGGAATAACATAGTTTAATATGAAAAAACGGTGGAGTATCCCTTTAAAGTGACAGCAGCCTAATAAACCTGCTGCTCTGTCATGTTAATCAGAGAACAAAAGACAAAGAAAATCACTCTCTGCTCTTGACTGAATACCTTTGGTAATTTTAATTGTATGCAAATTAATCTGTATTTAATTTTTACAATGGAGACTATCCAGTGTTATTTTACATTTGATAACTTTATTTAAAAAACTTAAAGCCATGTTTATTTCGTTTGTCTCTGTATTCTATTGTATTTACTTGTGCTATTGTTTGCTGATTGTTGTTATTTTATTACTGACGGTTTACTTTAGTTCAAAATTTCAAATAATGCCTCCATGGGCTGTAAGATATTTTAACAAAATTACCCAAATTATCAACAAAAAAAATGATGAGATAATAATAAAAAAATATATATTGAAGTTTTCCCTGTGGTATCAAAAATGGTATAGAATATCGGTATTTTTCAAGGTATCGTATCAAAGTTAGAAATTCCAGTATCATGACAACACTAGGTTATAGTATTTATAACTAGCTGTATATAAAAACAATTTAAGTATATGGAATGTCCTTATTTGCATAGCTAAGTAAAATGTGTGTCAAAACACTTCAAATAAAGTTATTGGTTATTATTGATATGCTTTTGATATGTATTGATAAGACAAACACTGATTCAGGTCTGGTTTATGTTCATCCATTTTTCTCTCTGAACACTCTTGTTTTTGTCTTTCAGGACTGGAACCTCAAGAGACCCTTCTACACTTTGCAGCCCGTCGTGGGCTCCTCAAAGTGGCCAGTTTTCTCATTAAGCAGCCAGGGGCCCGACAGGCCCTCAACCTGTGTAACAAACAGGGGGCCACACCGGTGGTCATCGCTGAGAGCCGAGGACACACTGCACTACGGGAGCTCTTCAGCCAGTGAGTAATGCACTTACTGTACATACACAGCCTGTTATTCACATGAAAACAACATCAGTCTGTACTGTGAATGGAAATCTACTGTTGAATAATTGTCCTCACACTGTTAAATAGTCAAAAACATGAGTGTTTGTATACTAAGTGAACTATTACTGCGGTTATGATGGTTAGATATTGTCTGATGCTTACTGTTTAAACACTTCCTGACTATTTTATACCACTGTATTATTCATTTTAAAAATCAACAGCAATGTCATCGTCAGTAACTCTAGGCTTATTGAAGGATTCACGTTTTGGGTGTGCTGTTAATAGCTTAACAAATCATGTTTGCATTTTGATTTTACAGCCCAGAGTAAACTTTTTTTATATTTTATTGATGAAGTTACAGTTATGTTGTCTTTTGAAATAAAATAAACATTTACAGAATATAACAGATTATAAAATATTAATAGAATATAAAAAATGTAAACATATTTTAGGCGGCATTTCTCATTTCTGTTTAGTTTAATTTGAAGTACTAACATAACTATAACCAAAACTGCAATAAAAATGAATAAACAAAAAATAAAAAACTAATAAAAATGACAAAAACACAACAAAATTACTAAAACAAACTAACATTAAAATGAAAACAAAAAAATATAAAAATAAAAACTATAATAGTATATCAATGCTAATAAAATAACACTGTTTCTCTTATAAAATTAGAAATTAAGTTGTCAATTTATAACATTTTAATGTGCCTATCATAACTCAGATAATTTATATTTGGATGAATTCTATAAAAAAAAAAAGTCTCTGAAATAATAAGAGTAAATACTGAACACAGTACGAGACATCTAAAATCATCTTAGAATCTAATAGAGAGGCATTGTTTCCACACAAGAAACATCTGAGAAGCAGGATGTCTCCATTAGCTCTCTATTAATCTCATTGCTGAGACATAAAAGCAATCTAATTGGGTATTGTTCTTTAATCTTAAGCATGCTGCTTCAGAGAGCAGTGACAGTTGCTTTCCTGTGACCTGGTTGACAAAAATCACTCCACCCAGCATTAGTCAATGCTCCAGGCCCAGATTTTATTACCTCTTATTACACACTTGAGTTGGCAAAAGAGTACAAAATATGCATGTAGCTGTATAATAACTTGATTTGTGTATTTGGATCATCCTCCACTGCCTCTTGAACAAATAAATCAAAGCAAGTACATCCATAAGAACTCTAAATTAAATTGAGTTTCTTGATTACAGCAGAGTGTTATTCCGTTTGAAGTTGTAATGAAACTGTCTGGGCATATCCTGTTCATCCGAGGGCTTGTTTTGATTTAGGGAGGATTTGGATGCAGACAATGGCGTTGAGACGCTCAGACAGATTTCCTCCTCGGGCAGTCGCGTGGTACAGCACCACCCCTCTCTGAACACCTACACCCTCTCTGTGGGCACCGAGCCGGGCGGTGCATCACCCAACCTGCAGGCTGACATCCTGGCACTGCGCAGGCTGATCATTTGCCATTGTCAGGGGAATGTGAGTCAGGTAAAAAAAAATTCCAGATGTTGGCAAATCTTCCCTTTTCTTTTCTCTCTGTCTGTCTTTTCAGTTCTGTAGTCAGTTTTTGATTGTGATGAACAACTCCAGAAATAAGGACAATATGTGCAAATGTGAAGAATAATGATGATAATATATTGATAAAGACAGAATAATGCAACTGTAAGGGAAACGTTACTTCAGTTTGAACCATGTGGTTAAAAATGTGATATTAAAAAGATCAACTCATAAAAAAACACTATTGTTAATTTTAATTGGAATTGTCACAGCTTAATATGATTGAAAGTGCAAGACAAAGTTTAATTCTTTTCAACATTATATTTTAAGAGAAAATAATAGTAACAATACACACACATTCATATAAATAAATGCAAAGTTTAGGTAGTATTCAATGGCTTTATTCTATCAAACCCATTAAAATGTAATGTTTACTATTTGTGAAGTGCAAATAGGCAAAAAATTCTGATGAAAAACAATGTTTTTCCATTACACACTAAAAACTATCTATCTATCTATCTATCTATCTATCTATCTATCTATCTATCTATCTATCTATCTATCTATCTATCTATCTATCTATCTATCTATCTATCTATCTATCTATCTATCTATCTAACTTTTCATTATTTATATATTTTAGCCTGTATTCTGAACAACATTGTACTTCTCATGTTACTGCCTCTTTAGGATGAATCGCTGTGTTGTCTTCCTCATTTGTTGGATTTTTTGGAAATGCCTGCTAAATGAATGCATGCTATTATGCAGGCAACAGAGGGGAACTTGTTTGCCAAGAAATATCCCTCAGATTTCAACCTCCACCAGAAATAGTCTCCAACAACTGTAGATCTACTATTCATTGCATTGACATAACTGTAGAGTTAGAGAATTGCTTGAAAGAGAGAAAACTCTAAAGCTGTTGTTCTCTGTTCATGTTCAGGGAGGAGTTGCGTTTCAGCTGAGCTCAGATTCTCCGCACATTGCCCAAGAATGTGATCATGGCCTGGAGACCAGAGTTTGCTTTTGTGAAGAGGCACCGCACGACTCCCTTGGCACGAGAGAACGAGGGTTCACTCCTTTTAGCACAGAAGAAAACAAAGGAGAATGTAATGACCGCCTGGATCATTACGGTGACGGAGGTCCCTCGCTCAGCTGTGAAACTGCCACGGCTCTCCTACGCAATGGCAATAGTGAAGATAAGCAGGCGTGTGCTTGTGAAAACAGTGAGACTGATTGCAGAGCGCAAGAGGAGAGCTCAACTGCTGGTGTAGTTAGTACCGGGGACATTGGAGATAGTGGTGATGGTTTGCAGAGCAATTCTGTGAACGTAGCCTATAGAACCTCTTCCTGCGGACAACAGAAAGAGGAAGCTGATAAAGCGAACGACTTAATCTGTGAAGCACCGGGGGAAAATCAGGAAAAAGGACACAACTCTGTAGAGGAGAAAGCATTGGAGGAGAAAGAACTATCTGAGCGTAACCCCACCGCTGAAGCAGGAGATATGGGAATTACTCAGTCTTTGGACACGCCGGAAAGCTCAGATGTTGAATCTTCTTCTCAGGGTGCTGAGACTGATGATGAGGAAGAGGATGGGTACAGAGAACCCATAGAACCAGTGGAAGTGCGAGAAGAAAGCAAGGAACTACCGGAAGTAAATCCAGATGGAGATGCACCTCTACATTTCTTGAATCAAAATTGGTTTGAAAATGAAATGCGTGTTTGCCGAGACGTTCATGATAAAACTGGTGACCCAGGAACTTATACGCTGGAGGGATCTGTGGGAGGCGTTTGTGAGAATATCAGGTGTAATTTGGAAGGTAATCAAGACCATCTTGATTCTTCAAGAACTTCTGATCAAGAAGATGCCAGTGAAGAGTTTCAGGAGACTCTAGAAATGCCATACTCGGAAACAGATGCCGACCAACAGAAGGAGGAACTTGGTGATACAACTTCGAGGACTTCAGTTGCTGAACATGAGAATGTTTCATGCCTGCATGAAATAAATCGAGAGCTGTTGCCTGTAGAAAATCCAATTCTTTCTTTCATTGAAGATGCAGTGGAAGAAGGAAGTGAGGTTGACGGACAGAGACTGTTAAGTTCTTTCGATATATCACAAGCTGAGCCTGGACCAGAACTTGGATCTCCTGCAGCAACTAGTGAGGACACATTAGAACCTGAAGATCTTGAGGTGATTTTAGGCTCCTGCTGTGAGGGGATGGAGAATGTCCAAGAGAACCAGGAGAACAAACCCATTTTTGAAGCTCAGGCAACACTGGAGGAAGTTCTTGAGTCCGCGATTCCTGCAGATATGGAGAAAGTGAATCTCCGAGATGACTCTTCTCAGGATCCCAGGCAGGATATGACCTCAAACAATGAGGTCACGCAGGGCACATCAGAAATCGAGTCTTCAGAAGGAAATGCAGACATAGTTTTTGTAAATACAAATAAATCTGGAGATCAAGGTATCCTAGATGATCCCTCAGACATACCTGTTGTATTTAAGTCAAATGAGTCTGGAATCTCTGAGGAAAGCCTGGCAGTCAATACAGAAGATCTGACGAGTGTTTTGGTACACAGTGACCATGTAGATGGTGCCTTACATGTCTCTAAGGCACTTGATAAGCATGACATTATAGATTCTTCTGTATGTCATAAGAATGACATTATAGATTCTTCTGTATGTCCCGAACAAGCCCAGGAAAGCTTAGATCCAATGTCTCAAGCCGTAGAATCTGCAGTGCATGAGGTTGGGCAACCAGTTGGTGAAGAAGACCTACTGAAAGGTGAGTTGAATGATAAAAAATAGATATATTTATGATATACCATATTTTCTGGAAAATAAGTAGGCACATGATTAAGTTGCACCGGGTCAAAATTGCATTGAGAGAACACAAGTTGCATCAGTGTAAAAGTCACATTTGATTACATTCATATTTGTAAAATACCAGAATATAAAATGAAACTTTTATAAACATTATAAACACTAAACTTCAGCTAAACCTTTGTTTGCACTTTGTGCATGCCATGCATTATATAAGTACTTTGGAATATAAGTCGCAGCATGTTTCAGATGATATCAAATATGTGACATATATTACAGAAAATACGGTAGCATATGCATTTGATGACATAAATATTTATTGTTGCTTCAACAGTATTGCTGGTCCAAAACATGAAATGTTCTGAATCAAGGAGAAATGTACTAAAATCCATTGCCAAGATCCAAGTTGAATTTCATCACTGATTGAATATTGCAGTGTGATTGCGTAACAGTCTCTTTAAAAGCACCCGCCTTCCATAATAAACCAAAATTAAGTAATTATACCTTTCAGATCCAACAGAATAATTGTAAGTAGTCTGTGTGCCTCCATCACGCACACCCCTGAGAGAACAGGGCGTATTCATCATGATATATGTACACAACAAAATGTAGCTTAGCAACAGGTGATGTCATTATAGGATGTCCAGGGAAGTGAAGTTACAAGACGAGGTCAGCATCCATTTCCTGACCTTTTTTCTCTGTTCTCACAGTGACCGAAAAAGTACATTTGGTACACCCATGTTTTTAAAGGGGTATTGTTATCTTAGTGGAGTTACGTAACTGAACCGAAATAGCCAGACTTATAATTTCCAGAAATATCCCTGTTTGGTTCGTGTATTTGTTGGTGCAGGACATGTTTTTAGTTCATTCATCACTTAATAAAAAGTGACTCATATTTTCTGTTCTTGAGTGAACGAATACTTGGTTGTTTTAAAAAAAATTAGTTATCAATGATAATTTTTTTTCTTTATTTTCATGAAGAACTGTTGTACTATTTGTTCTTTTACCTTTTTGCTAATTAATATCTGACTAATTAAAGTTATTATAAATGCTAAATGTTCTCTTACAGAGTCAGATGCACATTTGGAGGACTTTCAAAAGACAATGTGGCCAGATATCATGGACAAAAAAGATGCACCACTGGTTAGTACTAAAAATATAGTGTTTTTTAGACTATATATTTAATTTACTACACTTAACTTATGAAATATGTTGTGGGTGTATGTTGTGACATGACTTAAATGACATCCCATGATTGTTGGGTTGCAAAAATTCTAGGGCTGCCAAGTTTTTTTTACTGTCAATTTTTAGTTTTATTTTGATGGATGCTTATGACTGTTGTTACGCTGGGCTGTTATGTTATGTGCCACGTTTGTTTATAAAGTTGTTTAATGATGCTTGGCAAACCCAACAAGACGAGTCAAACCTTTTTTTTTTAAACCAAAATAAGCTCATACTTTTTTGTTATGATCCATTCAGCAAGTTCCTAACATTCAGCAAGGAGTCAGTATTTACAGTTGCTTTGAAGTAAGTCATTTTGAGCACCGAGCTCCAAATAGGGGCGATATTTCTATGAAAAACAAAACTTAATGTCCTGTTGCTCGGCTGCATTTTGGTCGAGTCCCCATGGTGTCGGGCCCACGTGTAACTGATAACAGATGTGGTCCTCCCCTTTCATCTTCAGCCTTACGTGTTACATAAAGCAGTAATATCATATATTGGTATGTATATAGCCAGTGCAGATTAAAGAACAGAAATACAGCACTGTTCAAAACGTTGGGGTCAGTAAGATGATTTTTAAAAAATAAATTAATACTTTGATATAGCAAAGATGGACTAAATTGATCCAAAGTGACAGAAAAAAAACAAATAATGTAAAAATGTATCACGGTTTCCACAAAAACATTAAGCAGCACAACTGTTTTCAACATTGACAATAATAATAAGAAATGTTTCTTGAGTACAAGACAAGCATATTAGAGTGATTTCTGAAGGATCATGTGACACTGAAGACTGGAGCAATGATACTGAAAATTCAGCTTTGCATCACCAAAACATATTCAAATAGAAGATGATTAAATAAATGCAGCCTTGGTGAGCAAAAACATAACATTTCTTTACCTACCCCAAACTTTTGTACAGCGGTGTAAATGCAACCAGATGACATTATTTTTGGCTTCTTTTTTGTTGGTTTGCTCTAAAGTGCTGCATACACAGCGTAACATGATTGTGCTGCTGTTATTCAAGGTAAATGAGTTGCTTTTGTGTCTGTGGTCACAGAAACACTAGATGTGGTAGCGTTGAGGCGTGAAGTCCAGAAGCAATGTGGATTTGTTTATTTTGTGAGAGTTCAAATTAGAGGACTGGAACAGAGAGTAGAGATGGCTGCAAACTACGTGTGTGTGTGTGTGTGTGTGTGTGTGTGGTTCAGGTATTCTCCATGTCAAGGGTATTCATTTAAAGTTCCAAGATGTCCAGTCTCTATATTTCTTTCCCAGCGGAGGTTCAGACAATACTTTTTGGAGTCAAAATAGTCAACAAATATGAGTAAATTACCTGACAGATAAAATAAATGGTATTTGCTTTATTCTTATCTTCTGAAAGTATCAATCGATTTTGCTGTTCACTGTTTTTTCTACTCTTGTTAATATAACCGCGACATCTGCAGCTCTTAATGTGGCGCTTTAGCGGAAGTGAGAAGCAATGCGCTCAGAACAGAAAAGGCTTGAATGAAGCACATTTGGCTCTAGATAAAAATATTAGAGGATACAGCTAACTGTAGAAATGATTACAATTGTTAATTTATGCACATGGTTTGTCTTAAAGCATATTAAAAACACCACATAGACATACTGTATAAACACACACCACAGGGGGTCTTTAAAAGGTGTTACTGGAACCGGACCGCTTTCAACTATTTGAGGAAATGTATTTACTATCACTTCTGATCAGTTTAATGTGTCCTTGCTGAAGAAAAGTAATAATTTCTTTAACAAAAAAACAAACAAGAAAATCTTAATGACCCCAAACTTTTGAATGCTATTTTTGAACGCTTACAATAAATGGGTGAAAAACATAGTGTGTTTAAAAAAAAAAGCAGTTGGCAAAAAGTAACGCTGTCACTGTGCTTTGGTTTGATCTGTAGAAAAAAAAAAAGCTGTTGATTATCCGTTCTCCTGTTGGATGTTGACAGTTTTATGTCGTGACCTCTGGGCCAGCTGTTCATCCACAGGTTTCTTTATAACTGTTTGGGGGAATGGGGGGCTGGGGTTACCCTTTTATGTGAACCACAAGTGCTGAAGGCCTTTTCCTGGTAATTATAACCAGCCCCATCCTGGAAACGCACGAAGCCACGGTTTCTGCTTCGTTCATCTCTGGACTGAGATCATGAGCAGATGGAAGAAATCACTAGTAGGTGTTGCTCTGCCTCATTTCCTCTGGGCAGAGGGTGTGTTTGTGATTGTGTATATACATGGTGCGCGAAACACTGAGATGCTTTGACAACATTTCAATGGTGGTGTCAATCAGAAAGGCATCAGGGTTGTTATCAGAGTGTCCCACCGGATAGGCTTTCCTGCAGGGATCATTCGATTCAGAGAAGGAAGGAGAACTGTGACAGAGAGAGAAAGGTGACTATTTGGGTCATTTTTGTTCTGCGGTATTTTTTTCTAACTTGGTAAAAATGCTAACAAGGAAGTATTTCTATAAAAGGGTATATCAGAAGTATACTCTGGTCAAGCTAAGATACTTTAATTACTTGATTATTTATACAAGGGCAACTCAATTAACAGGATAAAACATTAAGGGCTAAAGTTAGCCATTTCCTCATTGAGCTATTGACAGTTAACTTGCTTGTCAGCTTGTTTTGTTTCACCAAAAAAAAAAAAAAAAAAACTAAATTAACAACCAATTCCTCAAATCCATTTCTAATACTTGCTGATACTAGCGCTGCTGTTTTCTTAGCCAAATGATGTTACTTCCTGGAGGATGATATCATCAAGGAACTGGCTTTTGTTAGTTTTGGGAAAATAAAAAACTAAGAGCAGGGAAAGTTGATATGCTTTTTATTGCTATACTTTCACCTATGTGTATATGTGTGTACCCATATATATATATCATATTTTATTTCAGTTAATGATTGTTAAAGATAATTTTTTGCTTAATCTAAGTGTTTTTAAGAGTTATAGTTTCAGTCAGTGATAACAACCCTGGCTATAGATTGATCTTTGGTTAGAGAAAGAATTTTTGCATGACAACAATCAAATATTATTTTCACAATTCACATAGTTTGGTTCACAATTAAGTGACCATGAATTTAAACTAATTTCCTTTGCAGAGCAGATGCACTGTGAATATAAACATCTGCTCCTCAAGGAAATTAGTTTAAATTCATGGTCACTTAATTGTGAACCAAACTGTATAAATTGTGTAAATAATAGTTGATCCAATATATTAAAACACATGGGGTAAATGCACTGCATAGCAGGAATGACCCATGTGCAGATGTGTGAGAAAGAGCCGATAGGGTTGGGATGGTGTGGTAGGCGCAATGAAAGCGGAAAAGAGACTGTTTGCATATGCGACTGTCTGTGTGTGTGAGAGAGAGAGAGAGAGAGAGAGAGAGAGAGAGAAGAGGGGAGAGGGGGATGAGCGAGGGAAAGGGGCCGGCCTTTCACACAGATGTGAAAGATTAGGAGCGTCTCATTTTTCCAAACGCTTGAGCCATGGAGATTGTGCCTGTCAGGACCTCATGTGGGAAATAAGCTTTGTTCAGTGTCACAGTTTCTCCTTGCGTGTGTTGGAAAGATGTACGAACGATACAAGCGGAGGTATAGTTTGTGTGCCAAAGGAGAGAGAACTGTGGATGTAGTTTTGATCAAGGTAAGGAGATCTGAAATGTTGTCATTCAGTGCTGTTGCATTGGGACTTTATATAATATAACTTGTAGGTTTTAAACTTGAGGTCCACAGCACAAGTTTTGTGCGGTAATGTTGTTTTATAATTCATTAGCAAGCATTACAATGCTTAACATATCTATTTTAGATATTATATCAGTATTTATTTTTGAGTATATCAGTAGTTGTACATTTTGTATTTGGATAATTGCATAAAATAGCAAATTTAAGAGATATGTTGTAAGAATACAGTGTTATAAAATAAATGTGGACACCATCAACCATTAGATACATTGATCTGGGAAAACTGTGATGAGAAATGTTTGAGTTCACGTTGAAATCGTCTCACTAGAGTTTCAGAACAGATCTTTCCTATATACTGTATGCACTGATTATGAATGGTATATGTTTTTCATAGGAGTCAAAGAGTATCAATAACTTGCAGTGTTTTTACAAGCTAAGGTTAAGTTTCTGCTTCTGCTTCTTGCCAAATGTGATAGACATGTCTTTGGCGTCCCATTCAGGAATCTCTGCAGTCAGCTGTTCTTTCTGTGTGCCCAAACAGTGTCATGTCTTATTTGTTGATTCATAGCTCTTTTGTTGGGTTGAGACATCTGGCATTCGCACTTCATGTCATACAGTCTGAAGTGTGTGTGTGTGTGTGTGTGTGTGTGCACAAGGTGCGGCTCGTTTTCAGCCGTTTAATTTGGTTCAACATACAAATACCCTGAAGCACTGATCTGCCAGTTTGATCAGGCACTGAAGACGTGAGGCTTGATCTGTCTTTACAACCATTATTACAGATGTCACTTCTTTCCAGCCTCAAATCCTTAAGTTCTCAATAAGCTATTGAACTGTATGTGTTCAATGTTACCGGCATAAAGCTTTTGCGTATCTCAAATGTAACTCTCACATGGCAATTCATTTGATTCAGCACAGTTGATTCAATACACTTAAGTCAACATAAACAGAATTCAGTTTTATTGTAAATTATTCATCATTGCACATTATTCTTAAGAAGTACAATTTCTTTGTAAAAATCTCAACTACTTTCCTTTTGAGGGGATCAATCGCTCTTATTTTCAACCTTTTGTCATAGTCCACTTTGCAAAATCAAGTTAATTCCTGATTGATAAATTAAGTCCCACACCACAATTTTCTTTTTCTCATTGAATATGTTTTTTCCACTCAGAAATACTTCATACACTTCCATTCAAATGTTTGGAGTCTGTAAGATTGTTCATGTTTTTGAAAGGAGAGGATGCCTCACCAAGGATGCATTTACTTTATCAAAAATACAGTGAGAATTGTAATATTCTGAAATATTACCACCATTTAAAATAATGGTTTTCTCTTTGAGTTTATTTGAAAATGTAATTTATTCCTATGATGCAAAGCTGAATTTTCAGCATAATTTATCCAGTCTTCAGTGTCACTTGATCCTTCAGAAATCATTCTAATATGCTGATTTGCTGCTCAAGAAACAATTCTTATTATTATCAATGTTGAAAATGGCCGTGCTGCTTAATATATTTATGGAAACCATGATACAGTTTTATCATGATTTTTTGATGAATAGAAAGTTCAAAAGATTTATTTCTGTCACTTTTGATCAATTTAATGCATCCACCCAAGTATTAATTTCCTTTAAAAAAAACGTACTGTCCCCAAACTTTTAAACTGTACTGTATTTCAGAAGTAAAATAGATTGTGAATACTGTTCCTTAATGACTTCAATCTAGCACATTTGATTCAGTACATTTCTCTAGATGGATTTAAGAGCCTTCCGTTCTTAATGACTCCTAAAGACTGGATGGCTGTTGGGTTGGAGCAATGCCTCTGGGAAAGCTCAGATACAATGTTTTGACTGTAAATGGAGTTTGTGCATGAGTGTGTGTGTGTGTGTTTGCGCATGCATGTGGAGGTCAAGAACTGCGTGAGTCGAAGGGGCGGCTCAGTTTGGTGACAGTCTGGGAGCCGCTGCTCAAATCCTAACGGTTTCCTTTGGCTCTTAGCCTGGAGAGAATGATGGAAACGGGCCGCCGGCCAAGTGACTTCATAGCGCTGTTCTGCAACTAAAAATCACCATCTTTACAATCAGCACTAACTGGAGATTTTGGAGCTTTGCACAGATTAAGCACCGCGATCTTGGGAACAAAAATGGTTCTGTAGGAACATAGCAATGTCAGGCACAAAATTTTGATTCAAAATGTCTCACTGATTAACGTGTTCTTATCGTGCCATAAATTTATTCCCAAAGCAATTGCTTTTGTATCACAGCTTTTGTTCCCGCTGCATGCATCGAGAGCCAGCGCACAGTCTGTGCACTTTCAAACCAGATGTGTTTTTATTGGGTACACTTCTGAATTCTCTGTGTTCAACGGAGTCTGCTGGCACTGCCTTTTTGGTCTCTCTCCTAGCGCCGCAAATATGCAGTGAGAACGGCAGTGGTGCCAGATCCTAGAAAGGGACATTGGGCCATGTTTGGCTCTGAACAGACTTTCAGGGTTTGGGCCTGTGTTACGGAGAGTGGTTTGAAACTGCAGAGTGATATGTGCAGTGTATTCAGAGCATCATATAATATATAATATTGACATGCAGCTAATAATGCAGTTTTCTATTTGATGTTACAATGTGCTTTTTCTCCTTTATCAGATTGGAGAAAGAGGAAATGCCTCAAACCTGCATTGCCTGCATGAGCTTCACAACTCGATGTGTCAGGAGTTTGTGTGCTAACTGCTGCACTATAGCTCTACGTTTACCTTTTGTCGTTATTTATGGATTCAAGCTCATTTTTCAGAAAGTGCATTTTGAACTGAGTAAAGTGAAATTAATGGCAACTTGATGAATGCACCTCCATTTACTCTTAAATATAAATGTTTCAATAGGGGGTTGTCGCAGTGATTCTATAGATTTCAGAAACTTTTGAGTGATTTGTTTTATAAAGAACCGTGTGTGCGTGCGTGTGTGAAGAATGCGCTTTTTTTTTTTTTTTCACTGTTAACAACCCTTTGTGGAATGGAAAGGTTCCATGTGTTACCCTTCCACATGGGTCCTACTTGCCCCGGTCTGTGCGGTCCTCGAACCCTGTGACGTGAACCCTGTGAACCCTCTCTCTGACGTGAGAGTCAGGCGCTCTAATAAGGAGGCTAAAGACTGCAGCCCCTAGCGTCTGTCGCTAGAGTGCCTGTTGAGATCAGAGGATTGAGGTTTACTCGCACAGCAACTACTAGCTGGCCTCCGTTACACTCATCCCCCTAAACCTCACTCCCATCCGGGTCACGGCACCAATGTAACCCCTCTACCCGGGTCCTACTCGCCCCGCTCTGTGCGGGCCTTGAACTCAGGTCTCCGGTGTGAGAGTCAGGCGCTTTAACAAGGAGGCTAAAGACTGCAGCCCGTAGCATCTGCCGCTAGAGCGCCTATTGAGATCAGAGGAGTGAGGTTTACTCGCACAGCGACTACTAGATGGCCTCCGTTACACATGGATGTTAAAGGTTCTTCATTAAACCTTTAATGCGAATAAAGAACATTTATTTTTTAAGGGTGTAAGCATATACTATTGCATGTTGAATGAAGTCCCTCTTTATCTTATGTATTTGAGTTCTTTTGTGTACATATAGCTTTGTGGCAGTAAGAGATGCAGTGAGATTCACAAGGAGTCTGAAAACTGCCAGTATGCTCCACATGGTCCATCTGGGATTAAATTAACAAACAGAAAAAATGGTGACAGACTTCATGTAGAAGAACTGCGTCTATATATATATATATATATATATATATATATATATATATATATATATATATATATATATATAATATATATATATATATATATATATATACATATACATATACATATACATATACAGTGTATGTATGTTATTAATTTATTAACTTTTTATTATTATTATTATTATTATTATTATTTTATTTTTTCTTTTATTTTTCCTCAGCAAAGATGTAACTATTAAATTGATTAACAGTAAATACATTTATAATGTTACAAAAGTTTTCTATTCCAAATAAATACTGTTTTTTAAACATTCTATTCATCAAAGAATCCAGAAATATATATCATGGTTTTCACAAAAATATTAAGAAATTATTCTTGAACAGAAAATCAGTATATTAATGATTTCTGAAGGATCATGTGACACTGAAAATTGGAGTAATGATGCTGAAAATTACATTACATTTTAAAACATTAGAATAGAAAACTACTTCTTTCAAAAACATTAAAAATCTTACCAGCCCCAAACTTTTTGATGGTAGTGTATGATAAATGGCTGTAATTGTTTTGTGCATAATACTTTTTTTTTTCTCTCAAATAATCTCACAGTCCACATTTTATTTCTCTACAGGCTGTCTTTTTACCCCTGGACATCTGATTTTAGTGGGAGCAAATCTTAAAAATAAAATCCCAAAAGGATAAATGTATCCAACGAAAGCATCTCGTACACTTTACAATTACACAAACCCTCAATTTACCAGGTCACAAACTGACAACTGTAGATCTCATTTATAGTTTGACCGCTGACACCTACGCCTAAAAAGCTCTTTTTCATTTATAATCTTTTTTACATCAGAGTATTTGTTTTTCAGCGACAGTGGATGTGAGATACCATCACACTATGATGGGAACTGCTACAAATAACCCAAAGAGTGTGTGCTTGTGCTTTGTGGCCTGTCTGTAGGCAGGGTCTGTGCTCGGGACAACAGACAGCAGTGTTCTCCTTCCCAGAGGCACAGAGTCGATAGTCAGAGCCCTGGCATGGACGTGCTCATCAATGGAGTGTTGTGCATTGTTAATTGCTTTAAAACTGTGCATAGCTACTTGCTTTTTGACAAGCTCAAAGGGTGTGAACATAATTATTCCCTGGCCAGGATGGAAATGTGAGCTGCTCCTGGGTCAAATCAGAAGCGATTTCTCTCGTTCGTCCTTTTTCTTCACGTTTTTCTCCTGTAATCCCTCCCTCTTGGTATCCTTTGCTGACCATCTTTCTCCCCCGTCCCATCTTGAATCACCTGTGTGACCCTGTAGCTGGATTATAACAAAGGCGAAAGAGCCTTTCACTGTGCTTTCCAGCCGAGTGAATAACCATCAGCTGTGCAGGTCGCTTTAATACAGGCTTTCTATTGTGGGAGCTTTGTACAGGTTGCTGTTCAGTACCAGTACTGCCCGTAACATGAGATCTGTGTAAACATTTCCAATAGACTGTATGTATTCACCCTTTCAGTGCCTCAGATCAAAAGCTGACATATAGTAGGCAATCATGCATGGCAGTGTTTGGACCTCTTAATACAGACTGAAACTGGTCTTTGAAAAAGGAAGTATAGTATACTAGATACACAAGAAATGCTAATGCTCCATGACTTTAAAGGACAAATCCAGTGAAATATGAACCTAGGGGTAATTAACACATGGTTACCGAGTCGATCGTTCCCTGCGATGCGTTTTCATGAAAATCGAATGTATAGAGTTTTATCTTTAAAAACAGATTAGCTGATAACACTAGTATATGGGGCACAGAGTAAGTAAAAGTAAATCGCTAGTTAATACCACTAACAAGGCTCAAAATAGCCTCACACTAACACGATAGCATAATGAGGGTCCCTACATGCAAACCGAAGCATTGAGAACTTTGTAATTGTACAGACAGTTTAATAAGAAGAGACTTTATAAAGACAGTACATTACGCGTTTACATGCAGGAGCCATCTTGGAAAACAGTCTCGACTAATCGAGTCACGAACGCCGTGCAAAGTGAGCTGGTCGATAGGAATTACGCATAGTGAAATCTAACGTAGCACGGCGTTCGTGACTCGACTGTTTTTCTTTTTTGACATTTTATAAAATGTAATGTTAAAAAATAATAATACTTTAGCTGAATATTTTTGTGGAATATTCTTCGTGTGTTCAATGAATATAAAGAACAGCATTTTTATTGAAATATAAATATTTCGTAACATCTTTTAAATGTGTCCTTGCTGAATAAAAGTAAATACTGACCCCAAATGACCCCAAAATGTTGACCGGTAGCATATAATAAATAGTATTTACTACTATAATAATTGCAATAAATGGTTCTGCCTTAAACAACAGCGACATACTGAAAACTCAACAGTTCTTACTTGGTGTGTTTCGCGTACAGGCGACAACGTCGTCAAAACGACTTTCAAAAGTTTGCATTTTCAGGCACCCAAACGCCCTTGTTGCGTAAATGAATGGTCAAAACCCATAAAAAGTGTCCAGTTTTTAGTTGTACAACAGTGTTGTGTAAACAGCTCCTACTTATAGTTCACTAGCGTGTGGTTGCTGTGCAACTAGGTGTAATAACCATAGTCTGTAAAAAAATAAATAAATACAGACTACGCACTCAATCTCTTCCATTGTAGAGAAGTGAAGCAGCCAATGTCCAAATATGGTGCTGACATCTTGGAACCCCGCCCACTCTCCCTCAGAATCAGATAACAGATTGCATCAAATAACTAACTAAAACCAAACTTATTTAAAAAAGAACACTTGAACTTACAGAAGCATGATAAAAACTGATAAACATGATTAAAAAAAATGACAGAAACCATCTTTGAAAAAAAAAATTTGACTTGTAACTTCAATTTGATTAGTTTAGTTTGTCTCGCGTCCCATTAGATTACCTGGGGGCGATCGAAACGTTCTGGCTTCACTTTTCAGGACTTGAGGCACACTTGGTATTAACATATTGCACAATTCAACTAATGTGTTGCCACAGGTATGTTTATAGGCTATTATTAAAAATGAGCAACAGTCGAAGCTTTTCAAAAAAAGTGCACACCTGTGAACTTCATATAACTATGGCAGTTTTTCAGCCTATAGTTAGCCTACATGCTAATGTTTTCTCTTTTAGCTCCATATGTTCATAAACATGCTTTTGCTGGTAACTAAGGGCAAAAAGTGTAAAACTACGATGTAGTTTTCAACACATTTATACTGATACTTACAAGACTAGTCATTTTTTTTAAACATATTTTATTAAATGTAACTATGGATTAAGACAGGGAATTCACTGTAGCGCACAACTTCTCTTCACACACAAACATAGCTTATCATATTTAAGCTGAATCTGTTTTATATGCTGGTTTTACCTTTGCAGCCTTTGTTTCTAATATGTAATTGGATTGAATCCAGTCAGCAGTGTAGTTTGTTTGGATGTCTGGCTTGTGGGGACCATCTCATCATTGGATCCTGATTGCTGAAGCCTCCGTTGTCCCTCAGGGCTGGTGTGAGGTGGTGTGTGGTCTATGATGAGTGAGATGCAGCTGTTATGGGCTCCACAAACCGCAGACTGAGCTCAAACTTCATGTATGCTGCAGTCTCTGAGCATATGTGAGCGAAGCTGCTGCTTCTGTTTCCCTGTTGCCTATGCTTTTGTTAGCAACCCTCATTTTCACTGACCGTTTCAGCAATTAGAAAAAAACTGAACAAATTCAAGTTGTATTGTCATGCATCTGATGTTTATTATTATTTTTTTCAGTATGTCAAGCAATTCTTTCCAGTTAGACAGTCACATGCATAAAACCATATCTTCCTCTTTCTGTCTCCAGATCCACAGAGACAAAGACGCATTGTGTTCCAGTGTTTCTCAGAAGAGACACAGCCTGTCCACAGGTAAGATCACACATCCCTGCTATCATATTGTGACGTTAATCAATGCTATTATTTACCTAGTAGGGTCTTATTAAAAAAACAGTTTTTGCTGCTTAATAATGTGGAAATCATAATTTTTTTAAAATAAAATTATTATAATATTACTTATTATTTATATTATTTATAATAAGAAGCAAATGTTTCAGCAAATCAGTCTATTAGAATTATTTCCATTTACCATCATAGGAATTAGTTAACTACATTAATTACATTTTAAAGCATAAAACTTAACTTAAATTGTAATAATTTTTGATTGAATAAATGCAGCCTTGGTGAGCATAAGATACTTCTTTCAAAAACATTAAAAAGTCTTAATAATTCAAAACCTTTGAACAGTAATGTATGTTTTTTAATGTCTACTTTTATGATCTTAAACTGTTCCTGGGAATGTTTATGCTTTCTTATGCTTATGAAGTAAGCTTAGCAACATGTTAACAATTTTCTATTTGAATCATTCGTGAGTCACATTGCTCATGCACTTCATGTGATGAGCTGTATTTAATGTGGCATGTGTGCTCACTTATGAGGGTCCATGACTGTCGGGATGCTGTCTGTTAGACAGGATAGTCAAGCTGTAAAGTTAGTCATAGTTTCTTGTAGCAAAAACATTTCCACCCTCTCTCTGACCCTTAGAATTGAACAGGTTGTTTTGACTTTTGTCCCTTTGAGGCTTCTGTACAATATGTATGGTTTGCTAGTTTCTCAGGAAGGCGGGAACTTTGCGATGTGAAGTTGCGTTGTTGGAGTGTGTCTACAGAGATTGAACTCTGTTAGTTCTCAAATGAAGCATGGAACAGAAGATAGTATGCTTGATGCTTGTATAGAGGAGCATGATGACTTTATCTTTACTTGTACCTTCAGTGTATTCAGCTTCAATACACAAGCAGTGGCTGATATAAAAAAAAAACATACATTAAAACCACAAACATATGATGCAGTGCTGAAAAGAGAGATCTCCTGTTTAATGAAAAGTGTGTTTCAACCATACAGAATGATTTGTTTGTACTGTGAATATGTAGTGACCTATAGCTTTCTTTTTCCCAGTTAGACTCCCCTGAATGGATTGTCTTAAACACACAACTTAGTTGGAATCACTGCGATTGTTATAAGTGCAGGAAGCAGGATTATATTCATTGATCACTTCCTTGTAAGCATGACACCTTTTTACAACATTTAACAGCGTTGCAGTTTCATCACAGTAAAATGCTTTGAAAACCATGCTGAAATAAAGTTAGGTTTTATTTTACATTTTATGTAACCCTTAAACTGTGTTGAAAACCCTGTAACGCCTTCAAAAATGACCGGCCTTTTAAAAATTGCTTGTAAATCGCTCGTTATGCTATAATTTCACCGAATATTGGAGTCAATCTTTTTGTCGACTTGTTTTCTTTCAATTAGCACAGGTTTTGTATCTGTTTGGAACTGATTGATCGTAGGTCTCATTGATCTGAGCCTATGCACCTCAGTTTTTCAGTGATTTATTTATTTATTTGTGGATAATTTTGCCACATTTGACAAAATATGGAAACCATTTACATGGTTTTCACTCTAGTGTGCTTTAATGTTTAACCAGGAAGTTTGTTTTGAAATGCTTTTATCTTGTACAAAATGTACAAAATGTACAAAACACTTAATAACAATGTTAAGAAGCAAACACAGAGCCCCAGTGTTTTCAATTTCCAGGTACTGGGACAGGTTTTTTTTTTTACTTCTAAAAATGACACATCACCTTCATCAAATGAATCATGTCAAGAACATTCATACAATATTTTTGTCATTGAAACGAAACTGATATATAGATACTAAATTCTGCCGTTCTTCTCAGAGGCCTGTTGTGGCCTGCGTTTATATTCTCAGTTGTTTGTAATGATGTTTGCTTTTACTACAGCATTGGTTCATTAAGAGCACACACACACACACACATTGAGAATGGGCAGCTGTAGTGGTTTTAGCGAGACCCCTCCTTCACTTCCCAAGACATGGAGCCACCTGTGGGCAGTTAGACAGCTGACAAAGCTCACACTCTTGTGACAGATCTACTAGTGTTGATCCCAGATCCTGTTCACTTACACTAAGCGTATATAGAGAATGTGTTGCACTTAAAAAAACCCAGTAGAAAGTGAAAGCGAGAGAGCAAAGGAAACAGGCGGTATTTTTTTCTAGGTGATGGAATCTGTTGAGGTTTGTCATGATGGTTTCCTCTCCCACGTGATATGGTTTTATCCACGCTATGATACAATTTTGAAGCATCTGTCAGTACCGCACCAGGTTTGTCAGACTTTGCTGTAGTGAATACATGTGAATGTTGTACAAAGATCTGTTCTGAAGGGGAAATCGCACGTTTTGTTTAAAAATTGGGCTTGAGTAAGATAACTTATTTAGAGACTTTTAGGACGCAGTTTTAAATTGGTCTGCCATTGTGTAAATGTGTGTTTATGTGTGTGTTTGTTGCAGAGAGTTCACAGTATCCAGAGTTTCACACTTGCAATTCAGAAACAGTCACATTTCGAGACTCAGGCAGCGATACAGATGGATTTCTCAGTCCTGACACTGGAGAGGACAATGTCTTCAGAAAGGTAAGAGAAAGAAAAAACAGACTACATTTTCTGAAGAAAGTATGAGTGTTTTTTTGCCACATTTTGTGGTTGCTCTGAGTGGTTCCTTGGGCATTTGTGGATGGTTGGTCACTGGCCAAGTGTTAGATTTTTTTTTTTTGTCTCTAGATATGGCTTGGCTATCTCCCATATATATATATATATATATATATATATATATATATATATATAGTTAGTTATTTAATTAGTAAGTTATTTTTAATTTATCATTTTTATAACTTTATAGTATATTTTATAATTTATTTTTATTATGTATATTTTTTATTAATTTATTATTTATTTATTTTGAATTTTTTTCAATGTTGTCATCCAGCTGGCAAAATTATTAAGCCTGCTCAAGGGTTAATTCATGTCTGTAGTACAACATGCTGGATGCAAGTTTATTAATGAGGGTTAAGAGCTTTAAAAAATCTTTAAGCGAAGTATGAGGAATCATAAAAGTGATGCCTTAGCACAGTTATTTTCAAACATTTGAGCACTGGTAGATTAAATATAAAACAATGGCTGTCAATAGGATGAAATAATTGTGATTAATGTCATGGTTTTTCACCTGCGCTATGATACATGTAAATGATACGCATCATTTTATCTCAGAATTGGCCATTTTATCTGATCATGTGACTACAGTTCTGTTTTTTTACATTTTTATTTTAGGACACCTAAATGTTAAAATCCACCGGAGGTTTTTTTTTTTTTCCACGTGGTTATAAGTTCTCTAGAACCCTTTTAAACCTCATACACACACGCTTATAAACCACCCCCTCTGCTTCCTTGCACACATGCTCAATAGAAGCTGTTTCAGTGGCACATGAATAGAGGGCTTTCATCCCCCAACCAGAGCACCAACAAAAACCTCAATGTGTGTCAAAAGCTCAAATCCTCTTCACCTTGTCTCACGCCACCAGTGCTCGGCACAATACACTCATCAAAACCTCATACCAAGAAACCTCACGACTGTTTCAAGTTTGTGAGTGAGTGATTGAGTGAGTGAGTCAGTCTTAGAGATGCATGCAAGTCTGAGATGAACTAACTCTTACAGTTCAGACATGTTTACAGTGGAGTGTAAGTAGGAGTCAAATAAGATAATTGATTATTAGATTAAATTTGAGGGAAAAAAACTCTAAAAACAATAAAAAATGCAAATACTATGATAATGTCATTTCTCTATTAAATGTTGAATGATGAACACTTTTCTCAGTGCAAGCTTTTTAAACTTTAGTCTTTAGTCTATTTCTAAAGTATTACATTTCATATGTAATTTAAAATGTAATCAACAATAGACATGAAGTGAAGTGTGTTATTGTTCGATGTTTAAATACTTTCTTCTAATTAGCCCATGGATGTTCACCTAAAATTAATTTAATTTAATTTAATTTAATAATTTTAATTTAATAATTTGAGCGTCCTGACTGGCTCAACCAATGGCGTGAGCTTGAGGGCGGGACTTTCTGTTTGACCAACCAATGACAATTAAGGGCATTGTTTGGGGTGAAACCTGCTTGTTATTTTTGCAAATCTGTTCAATGTCATGAGGTCAGGATCAGTGTTGTTATTGATAACTAAAACTATTAAAATTTTCAATAAAGCTGAAATAAATATAAATATTAGATGAAAAATGTTGATTTTTTGAAATGTTGCCATGGAAACTAACTGAAGTGTATAAAAAAACGTATCAATAGTATATAAATAATACTAAAATAACACTGGCCAATATAGAATGTTTAAAGAAAATTAACACAATGCTACTTTGCAAACACTATATCTACAAAAACAGAAGATAAAAACTTTTAGAATTTTGTTTTCCCCATCACAATTTTTTTTTTTTTTTTTTTTTAATTATATACTTGGTCAAATATCTTTTTAATAGCATTTTTGGCAGCATTTATGTTCGAGTTCTTTAAGTTGAACCATTTTTCTTTTGCACACTTTCCATTTATCATTGATAAGATATAGCCAATCTTTGTTGTGCTGAATAATGTTTCATCTGTCTGTCGGTTAATTAGAATTTGACTAATGTTTCTTGCTCAGGGTCAGGAGGCAGTAGGTGGAGGTGACAGCACGAGCGAGGTGTCCGTCTCCTGCTCCTCCACAGACGACACAGCCAGCGTGGGCCATCCCAGCTCCTCGGCCGAGAGCTCTGAGGAGGTACGGCAAGAAGAGGAGGCCAAAGACAGGCTAACCGAGGTGCCGCTCCCCGCCTCTCTCTTCCGCTCCACCGTGCGCTCGCTCTCTCCGTTCCGCAGACACAGCTGGGGTCCTGGGAAGAACCAGGGAGGAGAAGAAGAAATGAACCAGCGCAGGTACGTGCTCACACTGAAGTGAAGCTTGCTCTTAGGACCAGTGTTTTTCTGCTTTGTGAAAAAGTGCTTCTCAGTAGTAATAAAAAAATAATCTAAATTAATATTAAATAAAGAAAAATTTGTCCAGATTTTTTTTGCATTAATGTAATGTGAATTATGGATTGGAGTCTGCTTAATTGTCATCATGATATTGCAATGTAAGAAATCTTAATGGTCCTAACATAGGCTTCTTTTTTCTAATGAAATATGATTTTTTTTCTCTGAAAATTTGCAGACAGACTAGATAGACTAGATTTCAAAAGAAATGAGTATTTTATGCTCACCAAGGCGGCATGTATATGATCAAAAATACAGTAATATTGTGAAATGTCATTACAATTTAAAATAACTGCTTTCTATTTTAATATATTTTAAAATGTATTTTATTCCTGTGATGCAAAGCTGAATTTTCAGCATCGTTACTCCAGTCTTCAGTGTCACATGATCCTTCAGAAATCATTCTAATATGCTGCTCAAGAAACATATAACATTATACATGTCTTTACTTACTGTCACGTTTGATCAGTTTAATGCATCCTTGCTGAATAAAATAATTAAAGTATATGTTGAAACGTAATATAAAAAAGGAATATGATGAAAATTTATATCAAATCACAGACACCAATTTGCTCAAAATATATTTGGGTTTTTTTAGGTTTTGAAACGCTGAATACGCTCCTACGCAGAACACACTGAATTCTAATGCATCAGCACCTCAAACAGACACACCAAAACAAGACATGCTCTGAGAATGACATCACTCACACTTCTTGATCATGTGACATCCTCAAGTCTTTGCATGCTCTAGTCATTCTCACCTCGCTCTTCCCTTTGTTACTGACTTGCATTCACTCTTTTTCTAGAAGTAATTCTCTGCTTTACTAGTTTCATTTTTACCCTTCCAAGACTCTTATTATACAGATATTTTAAGTCATAGTAGTTACTAAAGATCTCTCATATTTCCATGTCATCTCATACCTCTCATCATCTTTCCATTTCCAGTTCTGTACGAAGTACAGGAGACAACAGACCTGTCTTTTACAGAAGAAGGTATCTTGTTTTTTATTTTTATATCCAAGTATTTGAGATCTGAAATCCCTATAGAGTGCAACAGTGATTCCCATTTTTATGCTAGCAAATTACAGTACTGGGAATTTTGCAATTTAACACAGTCTTTGGTATTTATTAAAAAAATGTATGTGATGAAGATGAATATAATTTTTACCTCTGGAACCCTCCTGTTGCACTCTAATATCACTCTTAGAAGAAAAGGTTCAGTGGGGTTCTGTATAGAACATTAGGGTTCTTGACTAATTTTTAAAGAACACTTTATGCCAAGGTTATAAGGAGGTAAGTTTTAAATGGTTGCATAATACATTCATGGTTTTATGTTCATGACAAAGTGTTTACATGCTGTTTCATTCTTAAAATTTTAAATAGTCAAAATAAAAAAAAGATTTAAAAAAACACAACTAAATTCACAAAATTAAACCCCATCTAAACCCCTTTAAGGTTCTTTATAGAACCTTTTTCTTCTAAGAGTGGAGCACAATAATCAACCCAAACAAATAGTTTACTGAAGAAATGCTTGTTTTTCTACTCTACTACCCCTCTAACTGGTTTGTTGCCCACTGGTGCCCCCTATTTTTTTGCCCAGTCTGAGCTGGTGCCCCAGTGAGCCATGTCGAGAGCTGGAAGAAATTAGAGAGCTCATCAGGTACAGAGAGTGTGTGAGCGCGTTGTGTGCAAGCTTCCTGTAAATCCAACCGAAGAGCCATCCCCTTTGACTTGCACAAAGAGCTTTTTGCATCATCATTTGCATTACCTGTTTGTCTGAGAGCAAAGTGAGGCGTGTGTTTAGGCCTTTTTATTTTTGCTACCCCGTTCAGCCTTGATACAGCTTGGATAAATGATGGCTTATAAAAGTTAGAAGCGTTGCTGCAGATGCATTTTGCTGTGTAGTCGTTGTAGGTTTTTTTTTTTTTTTTGGCGGTTGCATGATGACTGATATTGTTGTTCTCGTATCTGGCCCGAATGTCAGGTAAGAGGAAGTTTGTTATGAATTTGTTCATACTGTTGCACAAAAATGTAAAATATTATTTAATATGATCAATTTGACTACGGTAGGTTATACAATTCAAGTAATTCTTCCGTGTCATGTCATTTAGAAACCTTATTTTAAACCTTATAAGTTGATTTGAGGTTTAATATAATTGAGATCTCTATATAATTCATATATGGAAAGTCTGGAAATGTTCTAGTCACCTTTAAAACAAGACCCTCATTTATGTAATATATAGTGTGATATGTAGTTGCTCCTGTCTTCACTTCTCACAGTGTAGTTTTGATTCTTTTTCTGTTTGGCTAGTACGTTTTTATTTGTTTTGAGGTTTGAATGTCGAATGCCTGCTCGCATATATATATATATATATATATATTAGCATCCCAAAACACTTCTCATGTAGCCTCAGGTTGTGCTTTTCATTGTGCTGCTTTGAGCTTGTACTGTATGTCTATGGCGTCGCTTCTAAGATCAGACCTGGTGTCTCATACTAACAGCAGCCATTCTGTTAGTGAAATTCACTGTGTTCATATCTAGACTGTCCAGAGAGTCAGCTTTGCATAGTCCCAAAACCATCCAACTACATTTTAATACTGCACTTTTAGTTACTTTTTTATTGTCTAAAGGTTTTTGGTTTTTTTAGTACTTAAGTAGTTGCACTGAAATACATCATAATTTAATTCCAATTGTTATATTATTGTGTAATAAACAATGTCTAATCATTTTTTGAGTGTGTATACTTCTGTGTTGGGTGTAGTGTAATATGAACATCCACTTTGCATATTTTGCATCTGGTTGGTCAGTAGTACACCACACACAGACGCATGTGGACACCTTTTTGGGTGAAAAGGAAACCATGTAGACTAGACACCATAATTAATTTGATGTGAATTCAAAAGTTGTGTGGGACAGGTATTGATTTATTGATTTATTTACTTTTTTGTTGTTTTTTTTCTTGTTGAGCTGAGCTGTTAGCGATGTGTTCTTTTTTTAAGTTATAGTTTGGAGGGTCTAGCGGCAGGGATTGAGGATGGCAAGCGTTGGATACCGCAGTCTGGAGGCCCATCCAAGGATCAGGGAGGAGTGCAGGGGCAGGAAAGTGAAGAGAGGGGCTCACTCATGTCTCTTACAGAAGAAGGTCCTGAATCTGATTTGGGAGAATGCAGCAGTCCAGGTGGTCAGGTGAGATGAGAGTTGACTTCCCCAAATCATGACGTTTTGGCTAAAATAGAGAAACTATTTGAAAAGGTTACTTGAAGCGGTCCAAGCCAGTGGTTCCCAACTGATTTGGCCATTGGACCCACATTTTCCCATGGTCATGAAGCTGCGACCCAAATTTGTATTAAATTTTAACCATTTCTCAAAAATGGTTGACACACACAAGTAGGCCTACCATCCCACTTCACTTAACAGACTAATAAATTGTAAGAATATCACTAACACAAGTTAAACAATTTATATCCTACCCCCATTCATACTATAGTTTTTCATAATTCAATAAAGTAAGTTGGTATAAGCCACCACAGTCATCAAAAATATAGAAAATAGTACAATAAGTAAAATAAAGTGGTATTTTGGGTTAAGGTTACAGAGACTGCAGTTACCAAGATAAATACACAATACTAGCATGGACTGTTAATAAAACATATGGAAACTGATCCTGATGAATAGAATGAACATCATACCAGCATGCAAATCCTTCCCAGCAAACACGTCTTACAAATTAGCCGCGTTTCCACTGTCGGGCCAAAAGCGGGTGTGCTAGTGCGTGCCAGGGCCAGTAGCGTTTCCACTGTCACTTCTGGGGCTTGATCAAGCCTAACAATCCTCTTAATCCTCTTAATCAAGTCACTTTTCTTTAAAACATGACTTTAAAACAGCACTGAGCATCTAAGTTTGCAATTTCAGAAATCAAGGAAGTATCATCAGTTCAGACACAGCGGTCAATCGGTGACTCTCCCCCTCAAGAAATCAGTCTCTATGCTTTCCATCAGCCAACGGGACATAGATGGTGAGTTAAGCTGCTTGATTTCCATCTCTTCTTTCAGTTTCTGGCTGCTATAGATTGATTATGAAACATCTTTTGCTTTCAGAATACCAGATATTTCTAATTAATTCCTTGTTTGAGAGGTTGTGCACGTGCAGGTTGTACCAGTATAATGTAGTTTGTTTTCTTCATCTGGTTTGTGTTAGTTGTCCTCCACCCAGTTCTCAGGCCCCTAAATCATCTGGTTTAATATGTACTTGCTCTGACTTTTCAATCCCCAATGCAACCGCCCAGCGATAGGAAGAACTCGGCGAAAGAGACGGATCTCTTTTACCTTCAACCTCTCACCGATCCTCCCCAAATCTAAAACTGTCTTTACTTTCACCTCTTCATCTAGTGATGAGGAGGACTCCATAAGTAAGTTGCAGTAGGAGCTGGATAATGGCATCTTCAGCATAGTAACCCTTAGTGTTTTGTCCATAGATGATGTCCTGTGACAGTAGATGATCCAAAATATGCTAGCCACCTTTGAACCCTGACCCTAATATAGAGTAGAGACCTCTATTATTGCGATATCTTTATGATGATATAAAATTAGGGAACATTGTGTATATGTACTTTGCATCTAGATCATGTATTTTCATTCATACAGAATGGCATCATTCATATTTTTAGCTATATATCGCCCAGCCCTAATGGTACTTATGTCCTTTTTGGAGTTTGAAAGTTGCTGGTCACTAATTTTCATTTTTAGGTGAATTAACCCTGTAATATAGTGTTCTTTTTGCCATACATTTAGTTAAGAGAAGGTCACGTTCTGAACAGTTTTACTACTCCATTCGTCTGTGGTTACATTCATATTTATGGCTGTATGTTTTTTTGTACTTTTTTGAGATTCAGTGGCGAATACATGGAAATTTCTTACAATAATAACTAAATATGATTTCATGACGGCATTATAACTTCAAAAACTCAGTATTGATTAAAATGGTCTTGCCCATAGCATGTTAATGGCACAATGTGTCATTTTTTGTCAATTGAATATCTAGACAAATCACATACTATTTTGCATGTGGATGTAAATCAGGCTCTGTTGATGGAGGCTGTTTGTTATTAGTGATGGTAATTTGACTCCATCATTGTACTTGTAGGTATGACATCATTCACCAGGAACTCCAGTTCAATGGGATACAGGTACGATGCCCATGCATATCTCAATTCATTTTGACATTTCTGGAAACACTCATATAATGCATGTCTTTACAGTATATCTTGCTTTTTTTAGCATTACAGAGGAGGAACCTGGACCTTTAAGAGGAGATTTTGAAAAAAATACCACCAAAGTGAGCCGGACTTTCAGCTATCTAAAGAACAAAATGTACAAGAAAGCGAGAGTAAGTCAACATTTTTGTTCGTCATTTTTTCACCAAGTAATTTCCTGCCCACCAAGAGTGTATTTGTAGATGAGCTCATCTGTTTCATTCATACTGTGAATTATCACCCTGTCAATTAAATGCAAGACAGGAATTTACCCTTGTACTGAAATGAATGGAGAAGTAGTTTGTGTGAGGGGTTGGAAGAGACGTTCTGAGCACTAGAGGAAATATGACGGTAAGAAGAGGCACGATAATGTTTCATTCTTTACAGTTAGCTCAGCATTTTACCCATTTAAAGGACCAGTACTTTATTTAAAACTACAGAGACCTAAAGTAGGGTTCCCAGGAAACCTGGAAATAAACAGTTTGGTTGCACTTTATTTTAAGGTGATTTAGTTACATAGTACATACTCAAATAAGTACTAATTAATTGCATGTACTATAGAGTTACGGTTAAGGTTAGGGTTACTTGTAATTATGCATAATTTACTGTTATTACTATAGTAAATATATATCGTAACATGTAACTACGTCACCTTAAAATAAAGTGTTACCAACAGTTTTAGCAATTTAGCAACTAAATACTGACATTTCTTTGCTGATGCCACTTTGATATGATGCAATGAAATTCATATAATTCATTTTAATTTTCATTTTAATGCAATGAAATTCATATAATTTTTGTGGCTTAAATAAACTTTAGGGCTTCTGTACATACATTCTTTCTGAATTGGCCTCATTTTGAACTTCCTGAAAGTCAGTCAAGACTCTAATTTCAAGATTTTATGGACCTAGTTACCATTAACTAACCATTAAAATGAATCAAGCTTCCACACACTGGGAACTTTGTAGTTAATTATACTTTAAACGTTAAATCTACAGTCTGAAACTTTTGCAGAGCTACTGATTAACTATAAAAGTTTTCAGATGGGTGTTTTTACACCAAAATGTTCAGATTTCATCAGCACTTTGCTGTTCTGACACCAGCAACGACAGTGCAATAAAAAGAGGAAGTAAGAGTCACAGCACCCTCCCAGCTTGAGCTGGATCACTTCCTCCTGAATCTGAGGTGATGCTAAACTTTTTGTGTCGGTCGAGTGTCTTGCAAAGGCTCTCCCTCCCACAGTAATGTTATATAGAAAGTTTTGCGAGGTTCAAGGCCGCTATCAGAAGATAAAGAGCTTGAAGGGAGAAGAGGTAGGCCGAATCTCAGTCACTGTCTCGTTTAAGGAAAGTGATGTTTTGCCCCTGGGGTGTGTTCACTTTTTGTTCTGGTTTGTCTTGTGCTTCTTTTTCTCTTCTCACTTCTTGATGTTCACTGTATATGAATTTGTTAACTCCTTAGTTGCTTAACAATGGAATCCAATGACTTGCTCATTGTTTAGTTGTCATATTGATTGTCTTTTAGTGCATTTCATCCACAACTGGCACTTATGGTGATTTGATTTATGGTGATTCAACTATACATAATTGAATATTTCATGTTTAGAATAAGCCTGATAATGTTTGTTATGTTAGTTTTTGTTACCAAAAAAACGGTTGCTGTTTCTAAACAGTTGCTTAAATTGAGGCCTATATTTACAAGTAGGAAGCTGAACTTTGTTACAGGAGAACTTGACAACAATTTAGAGGATGTTTGTGCACAACTGTCTGAATCACAGTGATAATGTCCTCAGTTTGAAATGGCATTTTTCATGGGGACAATAGGGCTGCCCACTAAGGTCCTCTTTTTGATTAGCATACTCATTAGCTCTGAATCCTGTAGCACTCATCCATACAAATTTCGCCCCATAGTCCCATCATTTTAATATTGGCAAACAAGCACCTTGTTTTGTTCGCGCAAGGAATTTGAAGACAGGGTGGCATACTAAATTACTTTGCAGAAATGCCATTAAAGAAAATGATGAGCAATTTAAGTTAATGGGTTTAAACTGAAGTAGCTACGACGGGCCATTACAGTGCTCTGCAAGTGTTAACAGCTGTCACCTATTGTAATATTTCTTATACCTCTTCTGGCACAGGAAAAAGACAAGGAAAAAAATCGGGAGAAAGACAGAGAGGCAAAAGAGAGAGACAAGAAATCTGTGAATGGACACCTGTTCAGCACGTCGAGTTTGCTGCATCCGGCTTTGTGCCAGCAATGCAACAAAAACCTTAACACTAAAGATACTGTCAATTGCACAAGTAAGAATCAGTTCCTCATTTACGGTTACAGGTACTACTTAACATCCATTTGATTTATTTACTCCTAATACTAGGTCTCACATGAAAAGACACTGGGTTTTTACAGAACCTCTAGTATGTGCAGGACAAATATATAATAGAAAGTATTTTTGTTCCCTTAAGTAATTTCAAAGGCTCCTAATATTGTTTTGGAAGTCTCCTACAGTAAGTTGACATGTATTTAAGGTGATGGAATATAATGGCGATAGAATAGCAAAACACTTAAAATTGAAGGGTGATTTAAAGATGTCTGAACTGTTGTGTCATGGATTTCAAAAGACTCATTGCTCAAAAATAGGAAGCACTTCTGGTAACATCATTCACTTCCTCATGGAGCGAAAGAGAAAATCGTATTCATTCAGGGAGAAAATGTTTTCTATATTGTTTTAAAATATTTTAATCTCATTCCAATTTACTGTAAATAAACTTTAAACTTCCCATTGAGTCTATTTTTCTGTCCATCTTTCTATAGCCTCATTGCCCAGCCCATTGGTAGTAATAGAAAATATAATATAAATCTATATAGAAATAATAATAAAACTATTAAAAATAATTAAAAAGTAATATGAAACAATGATATTATATATATTCAGAGTCTGTTCTTTACAAAAGATCTGCATTACTAGTGCTTGTTGGCACGTTTCTGGGATTTCATTTGTAAGCTTGGTGGAGTTTCCTGACTGGAAGGAATTCCTAACCCTAAGCCCAACTGTCTTTACCACTTTGACCATAAACCAGAATAGAAAAAACAATGACTTCCGTTTTAAGTGCATGATTAAACCCTTATGTTTGGTCATAGAGGTGAAATCTGCTAACAGAAAAGGCTGGGTTTATGCTTTGGTAACAAATAATGATGTATTCTTACAGCATCCACAATATAACATCTTTATCAAAGAATTGAAAGATTGAAAACTTAAAGGTGCAGTAAGTGATTTCTGAGAAACACTATTGATATTTGAAATCAACACAAACACAATCCTCCCTTCATTGCTCCAACTTAAACTTTAAACTTAAACAACTCTAAAATTAGACATAATACCTTGGCAACTAACTGAAATAAGTTCAAGTTAAAGTACTAAAATACTTGAAACTTAACGGAAATAAAAATAAATTAAAGCTAAATATAAATATAAAAAAAAAGATAAAAGCACAAACTTGTATATTATACCTTACACTTACAACATTCACAATATGACATCTTTATCAAAGAAGTGAATTGCAAATGAGTACTTTGCTAATGTTTTTATTTGTGATGTTTATTTTTTCAGATTGCAATGTGAGAGTTCACAAGAGCTGTAGAGAAAGCCTCCCCATGTGTCCCAAAAGCAGAATGAAGGTTTGAGTTGTTTTCATTCTAAAATGTGCCATATTCTTTCAGTTACTCGCCGAGGAAAGTGTCGGCATTGTGTTGTTAAAAACAATCTGTTCCTTCTTTTCTGTTACATAAACAACAGTTTGCAATACCAGAGTCCACCACTATGCCTGTCGTCACTCTACGAACAAAATGTGGGTTTGTAGGTTTCTCTCTTTTCATTCTATGATTTTTTTTCATGTCAGCTGATCTTAATGGTGTATTTTTGTGTGTAGCGTCCACACTGCGGGAGCGTCCCTGGTCTGCTATCTTTTCTCCAGAGGAACAGTCTGTGATTGTTCCTTCCAGACGACCCACCAGTATTATGCCCTTCCACAGCAGCAACCTCTCGAAAAGCATGTCCATCAACAATATTTCAATGTTAGTGCCTAAACACACACACCAACAAGTATTATCAATATTCAACTGAAAATGTAGTTACCGAGTATGTTCAGAATGGAATGCGACTATACTGAATACTGCACAGTATCAGTGTTGTTATTGATTACTAAAACTATCGACAAAAAATATTTCGTTCATTGAAATAAAATAAAGAAAATTGATTGAACACTTAAAAAAACTTGTGAAAATTATGTTTGCCATTGTGTGAGTAATATGCAATCATGGAATCAATAAAAAAAGTAACTATAGTCTGATTATCAGTATTTTAAAATGTAATATAATCTAATTACAAGTACTTAATTTTTGCAATCTGATTATGTAATGCAGATTACATGCGTATAATCAGTTTCTACCCAGCACTGGTAATATGGCAGTACGCCATTCTCAACGTACAACTTAACTGCTGACTCTAGCTTCTGATGCCAATGAATCTGTCTGTAGGACACTTGACCTCATCCCTCATCCCAACCTCATCCCTTCCTGCAGGTTTGACGATATACCTCTGAGAGGAATGCGATATCTGTCTCAATCCACAGACTCCCTCCACAAACCCAGTAAGGTCACAGCGTCCAATGAGTCTCTAGATGAAGGTGAACAGGCATATTTCTTCCTGTATTATACCAGATGCAATTTCCTGCACTTTCAAAAGCATCTGAAGAGGGCCTAACCTAAAATCTTTCAGGGAAAACTCACTGTCCAGCATGTTCCCTTTTCAGCATGAATTAGAAAGAATTAGTCCTTATCCTTTTAAAAACAAGTAATTAATTGTCAGAGCTGTGGCTTCATGGGAGGCCTAGTTTTGAATCTGGCCTCTTGTCCTTTTTCTTCCCCTTCTACTCAGTAATTTCCTTCATTATTCACTTTCACTAGTTTTTTTATCATTTGCACAGGTTTTCTAGTAATGTCTGAATAAACATTTTGTTGGTTTCTAAAGGAACTGAGATGGTTGACAGCCGGCTGATGGGAGAGTTTGAAGCAGATGTTAAAGAACTGGAGGCTGACTCCTGGAGCATTACTGTAGATAAGAAATGTCTGAAGCATCTCAAGAAGGACATCGTTAAGAGGCAAGACGTCATCTATGGTAAGTCTATGTTAGAATTGAATAAATTTGTATTTTCTTTACGGCCAAAAGCATTTGCTGTTCTGAGGTTTTGTTTACAAACACTGACTAAATGATTGCACATTTCGTCCAGGGAAATGTTCCTGAAGGGCAACTGGTTTTTCAGCAAGAACAGCATACAATAGATTAATAGATTAAAGATGAAACAGAAATTAATAAAAAAAAATATATAGAAAAAAAAATAAAAAATAATTTTATATATATATATATAAACGTATAAAAATGACAAAAACTCAACAAAATTACTAAAACTAAAATGAAAACTAAAAATACAAAAATAAAAACTAATTCAAAATATAGAAAAAAACTATAATAATGCATCAAAAATCACATGCAATAATTTTAGCAGCAGTGTTGTTGATCTTAGCTTCAAGCAATTACTCTTGGTTCTATTGGTTAACGATTGGTAAAAATTGACAAATAACACGATTGTTGACAATTTACAAAATTGATAAATAAATTCGTTTAGATGCTAGCTTACAATTAAAGTGAATTGTTTAGAAGTAATTGGCAACTTTTACATGGGAATCTCTTGCTGTTCAAAGAGTCGACATCTCTTCGATGTCTGGCCCAAAAGCAATAAGAATAGTAACTGCTGCTTTCCCAGATGTCTGGATCTAAACATCTCCTTCCTTTATCAATCCAGAGCTGATCCAGACGGAGATGCATCACCTGCGGACGTTACGGATCATGTCTGATGTGTACAGTAAGGGCCTGCTGACAGATCTCCAGCTGGAGGTCCAGATGGTGGAGAAGATGTTCCCCATGCTGGAGGAGCTCCTGGATCTCCACTCGTTCTTTTTCAGTGCACTGCTGGAGAGGAAGAAGGAACCCAGCCTGGATGGAACGAACGGCTTTATAATCAACAGAATAGGAGATGTGCTGGTCAACCAGGTGAGGGTGTTTGATTTTACTTAAAGTCCCCCTGTAGTCAATCATTTTATCCCTTAAAACTCATATTTGATCACCAAAATTACATATTTAAATGTTTTTTCCTTGAAAAAAAATCTTCATGCCACAAATAGCTTTAATGTAACTCTACGCCCTTGCCTCATTTAGTATTGCGGTTTTAAGAATATGCAAATTAGCCTCGCCTCGCCTCGCCTCCACTCACTCACACCAGCTCAGAGATCCACTCTTTGATGATCGTTGATGAAAACGATGCCATTATCTTCTCTGTGTAAACTACAAAAACGTGAATTTGTGAAAATAGTGTTTTCATGCGCATGCGCATTACCTCTTCAGTCTATAGGCATGCCATGAGTACTTTGATTTTGATTACTTAACAACCAAAAGGTGCTGAGTTTATTAGCGTTCCTCCTGCAAAGTGTAGATTTACTGCACCACTACTAGTGCCAGCGGAGACGCATTATTTACATATGTAGAAGAAATGCGTTTGTGCACAGGCACGTAATGTTTCTTTACAAAGTGACATCGCCAACTACTGGCCTGCCAGCATAATACAGCGTTTTTAGTCGTTTTCATTGATCCTTGTGAACGATGATCGTTTTGGCAACGTTGTCGTCTGCACGCAAAACATTTAAAAAAAGAAAGGAAAACGTTTCCGTTTTTAGTACATTGTTGTCGTGTAAACACCCTCAAACTGCAGTTTGTGAATTGATAAAAAAACTAAATTAATTTAACTAAAAAACTAAAAAATCACATAAATATAACAATATAACAAAAAAATCACATAAATATAACAATAATAATATCAAAATAAATAAAACATAATAAGAAGTCATTTCTAAATATAAAAATAAAAAAACTGTGTAAAAAAAGATATTGTATTTGTTTATCTGCATGTTATGTGCATACGTCAACATGGATTATCAACAGATTCATTGTTCATATCCTAGCTCCTGTAATAATGTACCACATGATGTGCTTCAGTTCTCAGGCTCTAATGCAGAAAGCATGAAGAAAATCTATGGCAAATTTTGCAGTCGACACAGTGAAGCAGTGAACTTCTACAAGGAGCTGCATGCCAGAGACAAACGCTTCCAGGCATTCATCAGGGTAAATTCTTCAATTCATTATGTTGGACATTCTTCCCAATAAATGCAAGAAGATACCTAACGGTCCTCAATGTGGTCTTGTTTCCAGAAAAAAATGAGCAGCAGTATTGTCCGGCGGATGGGCATCCCAGAGTGCATTTTGCTGGTTACTCAGCGAATAACAAAGTACCCTGTGCTTTTACAGAGAATCCTGCAGCACACTAAAGGTGAGATTTACTTTTACCAGTTGCAGTCATGAGCTGCGATTTAGTCTTAAATCTTTCTTAAAAAAATCAATCAGTCAATTCTGACCAATAGTGTTCGGACTAAATGGATATTCCAGCATAAAATGCAAATTTCGTGGGAGCTCTAATTCACCCCTACCCAATTATTGTCCAATAAATAAAAAAATAAATAAAAATAAAAAAACACACAGTAAGACAAAGTCAGTAAGATTTTTTTAAAAAGAAAATAATACTTTTATTTAGCAAGGATGCAATAAATTGATCACAAGTGACAGTATTTTAAAAAATGCTTTTCTTTTCATCAAAAAACCATCCAATATTTCCACAAAAATATTAAGCAGCACAACTATTTATATTAATAAGAAATTATTACTGATGATAATAAGAAATGTTTCCTGAGCTACAAATTAGCATATCAGAATGATTTCTGAAGGATCATGTGACACTGAAGACTGAAATAATTATGGGGAAAATTCACCTTTGATCACAGGAATAAATTACATTTTAAAATATATTCAAATAGAAAAAAGTTATTTTAAATTGTAATAATTCACAATACTACTATTTTTGCTGTTTTTGATCAAATAAATGCAGCCTTATAATAAAAGCATAAAAAACATTTAAAAAAATTACCGACCCCAAACTTTTGAACTGTAGCGTAATATAAAAAAATAAAATTGCTTCTTTTGCAGGTGCTGTATACCATAGATTTGAGACCTCACAGCCACTTTCAAAGGTTGTGAACTACTCTGATTTTATTGTGCTTAGTGTCATTTACAAATACACAGATATGATGAGATAACAAAACAAGACAAAAATGAGACAAACAGACACTATGAAACTGGACTTGAGCCAAAGATGTTGGCAGTAAGCAAAGTCAAGCCTCAGTTCTCCAAACCGACTCGCCCGTCAGTGTTTGAATAGCACACCAATATTTCACTCTCGGTAAACACGCTTGTCTTACGGATGGGCCCTCCGCCGCACACATGAGCCCATAATGTGTAAACATTCCACATTTACCGCAAATCACTTCCAACTGTTGAACAGCCAGCTTGAAAGGCTTTTTGGTCACGTTCCCAACAAAGAGATTTTTAAAATGAATTAGAGCATCAAGTATAACAAATATCCTTTCAGGGGCAATTTGAGAAGGAGCTTATAGCTCTCAAGAGGGTTTTATCCTGCCAGTCTAATACTATAATGAAACTAAATGGACTTGTTGATTGTTTATAGGAATTTATTACAATTCAATATCATATAAACCTGTGTGTCTGTCTGTGTGTGTGTTTGTGCAGAGAACGAGGAGGATTTCGAGGACTTGACGCAGGCGCTTCAGCTGGTGAAAGATATAATTGCTTCAGTGGACAATAAAGTAAATGAACATGAGAAGAAGAAAAAGTTGAAAGAGATCTACGGCCGTACGGACAGCAAGTCCATCACGCGCATGAAGAACGGCCAGATGTTTGCCCGAGAGGACCTGCTTCGCTGTCGGAAGCTTCTCCATGATGGTCCTCTGCAGCTGAAAAACGCTGCTGGACGACTAAAGGGTAAAACTCTTTAATGTCGTTATCGTAAATCTCGTTGTAGACCTCATTTATTCAACAATGGGTGAAAAGGAAAACCGTTATATGTTGGTGATTCTTCCATTTTGAAATATCTTCAAACTATACTGTATTAAGATCCCATGTTCTGAAATCTGATCATGGGCTTGATCGCCTCCAAATGGATTTTTGAGAGTCTGTTGGTAATGATGTGTGACTGTAATGACAGATATAAAAAATATAAAAAAAATAAAAAAAAAACATTTAGCTAGTTTTTAAATTTTATAAATTAAAAGAAAAAGTAATTAAATGAACAAAGTTAATATTGAATTAAGGTGCGTTCATATCATGTCGCAGTTACCGTAATTGCGAGATTTATATTTGTGAAAAACGTTCACGTCCTCGTAGAGCTCGTAATTACAATTTGTAAGCTGGGAATTTCGTGAGAGCTCCTACTTGTACCACATGACCACTGTACCACCTGACTGCTACAGATTCATTTTGGTGTTGATAGTGTTGACATAGAAACACATAATTCCTAGTCCGATGACGTGAACAACAGAGTAGATTGACGCGTGTTGTCGTTTCACAATTATGGTAATTACGACATGGTGTGAACGCATCATTGTTATTATTAGAATTATTTGCCGGGGGCATTTTTATCTAATTTATAAAATTTTTTTCATTTTTCTTATTTCAATTTAATTTAATTTTATTTGATTGCACATGTCCACATAAATAGTATTGCATTATTATTTGTGGTTCAATTTTTGTTATTATTATTTAGTTTAGGGTACAATTCTCACTATTAACTACAACTTTTGCTTCAGTAAACTTCTAATTACTGCTTATTAATAGTTAGTAAGTTAGTTGTTAAGTTTAGGTATTGGGTAGGATTAAGGGATGTAGAATATGGTCATGCAAAATAAGGCATTAATATGTGCTTTACAAGTACTAATAAACAGCCAATATCCTAGTAATATGCATGCTAATAAGCCACTAGTTAATGGTGAAGATTGGACCCTAAACTAAAGGGTCCCTAAACTAAACTAAAAGTGCTACCATTTTTTTTTTTTTAATTGAATATCTACTGCAGCATCGTCTTTGTTTTTTTGATCCCTAGATGTCCACGCACTTCTTCTCTCTGATGTCTTTGTGTTCCTTCAAGAAAAAGATCAGAAATATGTTTTCGCGTCTCTGGTGAGTAATTGGATTTTATGTTCTTCTCATGTATTAACATTAGTTAAAGGTGCAGTATGTAATATGGACAGCTAGCGGTTGAAATGGATACTGCAGTCCCCAAATTTAAAATATTGGAGAGAGTTGTTTCCCCTGCCCTCACGTGGGTTGCCAGATTGATGACACGCAACAGGAACCGGACAGATGGATGCTAAGGCTGTTTAGGGTGGGTTGAATCTGCGGTCTCTGACACAGTTCGTTGCTTGCGTCCATGGCTGCAATACGCTGTGTTTTCCACCAACTGGTAACTCAGGGGTGTTGAAAAACTATTGGGTAAATTGGCAGTGGGCGGGATCACACAGACCAAAACAAACACAGACATTCCGACACGAAACGCACATTTCAAAGTAGAATAACTGGCACCTTTAATGCATTAAATGAACTATGACCTATCAATTAGCACTATATTTTTTACAGCATTTTTTTAATATTTATTGATGTTAGTTAATAGAAGTACAATTTATTCATGTTAGTCCATTGTGCATTACCTAATCTTAATTTTTGTTCATGATGTTTTTACAAACCGTTTTCTTTGAAAACTAGGAAATTTCTCACTCTGTACAGTCAGAACAAAAGTATCATCCATTGTTATTTCGGATTAATTTCATCACTAACTTTCCTAAATAGACATATGCTTTGCATTTGGTGAAGAATACATGTTTAATTTGACCTAATTTCTTAAGAAAAAGTGTGTTGATTGTAAAATGTGGCCATATGACTGGGGGAAAATCGAGAATGGGAATATAACGTGAAAAGCTGGCCTCCTCATCAAGCCATTATTAGATTATATTAGATATCCTTAACACAAATAGTGCATTAAGTTTAATACACTCAAAAAAATAACTCTTTGAATGAACATTAAAAAATCATGGAAATGATTTCCACATGATTAACTTGCTTTATTTCAGCATTATGCAATTCTGTTATTCCAATTTAATGTACTTATGTTGGGTCAACTTAATTTATTAAGGTTGATTCAACTTATTTACTATGGTTGGACACAGCTTAATTTAATAGTGTCAGCCCAACTAATTTACTTAATTTGCATTCAACTTATGTGTTTGTTATTTTCATTCACCCATTCATATTTTATTTATTTTAGTGACACATAATTAAATGAATAGACTATAGCTAGCTATTTATTAGCAGTAGCACATATTAGCATCTTAAATGCTAGGATTTACATGCTCCTTCAACCAAAGCAGTTAAAAGTAACCAAATCAGTCCACAGCCAAACAAAATGCTCCACACTTCTCCACAATGGTAACCCACTGTATTTTAAATGGTTCTAATAATTCCAACGTAATTGAACATTAAACACAATTACACACTATCAAGTCTTCCCCTTTTCTCATTTTCTCAAAAAAACATAAAATAACACTTAATTTTAACATTTATTCTCTCTTAATTCAACCATATGCAAAGCATGCTGGGAACTAACAAGCACTGCCCAGTTTCAGTTAATGCAACACAAATCATTCATGTAATCCAACACAAACGGATTAAGTAAACTTAAATTTTACATATTAAGCAGATTGAACACAATCAAATTAAGTTAGGGCAAAATGGCAGTTGGCGTCGCACTATACTGCCACCCTCTGGATGTAATAATTTTTTTACTTAACATAAATGGTTTGTGTTTAGACAACACGTTAGGATTTTGTACTGTTAAGTTGAGACATAATTACGTGGACCTTAATAGAAAAAAACATTTCAAGTCAACAAACACAATTATTATAAGTAAACTAAATATAAATATATTATGTAAAGTGTACAACCTTCCTAGTTCATTTTTTTTTAGTGTACTTAGGTTTAGATATTTGTCCAGATTAGCAAACACAACACAATGGATGACTGTAGTTTGTTTCCAGTGTAAAATGTCTGTATATTGAATGTTGATGTTCAGTTCAATTATATGATTACTATTTTTTTGCTCTGTTTTTCCCTCCTCCTCTCTTTCCCTCTTTCCATCACTCTGATCGCTCTCTCTGCATGTTCGTTCTCCTTCACTCCGCCCTCCTCATTCTGTGTCTGGCGCTTGCTTTTCTCATCAACAGGACCAGCGAGCCACCGCTATCTCCCTGCAGAAGCTGATCGTGCGTGAGGTGGCCCACGAGGAACGCGGCCTCTTCCTCATCACGGCCGGCATCGCAAACCCCGAAATGGTGGAGGTTCACGCCAGTTCCCGAGAGGAACGCAACACCTGGATGCAGCTCATTCAGGACGCCATGCACTCAATGTGAGTACCAGATATTCTGAGCCATCCCTCTCCATCGAGACATTCAAATATTGATTTATTTAAAATGTATCATAGAATTAAATATGTCATTATTCAATTAAATAATTGAAGAAATGGAGTGGTGGATGGTTGGTGTTTATCGGAGGAAAGGTATACTCATAAAGGTGCAAAGGCAATGAAAGTGTATTTGAAAGCGTCTTGTGGGTTCACAGAGAAAAGGACGATGATGAAGGGATCCCGAGTGAAACGGAGGAAGACAAGAAGCTTCTCGAAACTAAAAGTAAAGAAATGAGAGGTGAGCAGCTTTCTCTCTGTAAGCTTACATTACAATACCACTTTGTCTATTTTTTTGTATTTTCCCCCCAAAATAAAAGTAGTTTTTTAAATATTTTTCATATATTTGCAAACACACACATATATATATATATATATATATATATATATATATATATGTATATGTATATGTGTGTATATGTGTGTGTGTGTGTGTGTATATATATATTAGGGCTGTCAAAAGATATCCAAATAAAATCCAAAATAAAAGTTTGTGTTTAAATAATATATGTGAGTGTACTGTGTATAATTAAATTTGTATCTAGAAATACACACACATGCATGTATATATTTACGAAAAATGTGTTATTTATATATATAAAAATATATATTTATATATAATATAAATGATATATAAATATATACAGTATATGTATGCAAATATTTCTTAAATATATACATGCATGTGTGTGTATATATACAAAATAATTATACACAGTACACTCACATATATTATTTAAACACAAACTTTTATTTTGGATGCGATTAATCGCGATTAATCTTTTGACAGCCCTAATATATATGTGTGTGTGTGTGTGTGTGTGTGTGTGTATATATATATATATATATATATATATATATATATATATATGTATGTATATGTATATGTATATATGTATATCTCCCTCTCCATTTTTTATTACTTAAATGATTAAATATCAAATTTTATGTTATCCATTTATTTTTAATAAATAAATGTTTTTTTGTGCCAATTTATATCTATGAAAACAAAAGAGTTTAGGGCAGGACTACTAATCAAAAACAATATCTTTTGAAAACGTATTTTTATTTATTTTTTATGATAGTGCAAGCATTGAAGACACTCAATAAAACTCAATAGTTTGAGACTGATTTGTAAGTGTTTTTGACCATTTTGTTAAAATGATCCAGACGAGTCATTTTCTTATTTCTTTTTTTGCAATGTATGTTGTTGCATTCAATCAGCGAGTAACATGCACAATTAGTTATCATGAATTTTACAATCTTTGTCTTAATTCACAGTTCTCTCATTACATTCAGTTTAGACTTTAAGTTACATAAATCTGCACGATAATTTCTTTTGACGTTGTGCTGTTCATTTCATACTGTAGCAGTGCAAAACAATGGTGCAGGAAAGAGGGTTTTAATTTTTCCAAATCCTTAATCTGCAAATGACAACGCTCTTTTCAGACATGCTCCAGAGGAAAGATGAACAGATCGTTTCACTCCTGATGGAGAAGATGAAGCTTTTCCATGACATGTGCGGTTCGTCCGACGACACGGCTTCGGCTGTCAAAATGCTCTTCAGGGCCAACAGCGAGGACGTTACCAAGGGGGAACCCATCATGATAGACGCTCTCAGAGAGGGTAAGAAACACAACCAGCGTCTTCAGCTGTTCTCCACCTGTCGTCTTAAAACTGATGTGTTATTTGTGACTTATTTGTGTTTGGTGGCAGCTGTGGCAGCATCTCATTTCCAGCTCTAATGTTCTTCCAGGACTAGTAACTCACTTAATGTAATGCGGTTAGTGACGTGCATGTGTGTGTTTGCACAGTGGAGATGTTGCAGGCGCTGGTGAACAGCACTCTGGGAGGGGCGGTCGGGCAGCAGGTGGCCTGCGCTCAGGGGAACGTGGGGCCCGTGTGTCTGCCACGCAGAGCCGAGACCTTCGGAGGATTTGACAGCCACCAGATGAACATCTGCAAACGTGAGACATTTAATGTACTCGTGAAGAAATGTCAAATTAATAATTGTTTGGATGACTACTTGCAAACAAACTTCTTGTATCTAATTTACTACAAGATTAGATTTTTAAACAATTGTTTAATTAAGAAAACAGGAACACTTTACAGTAAGGTCTCATTTGTTAACATTAGTTAATGCTTTAACTAATATGAACTAACAATGAGTAATATATTTATACAACATTAAAAAAGGGCATAATACGTCCCCTTTAATAAAAGTCTTGATTGTGTTTTTGGGGTCTACTAGAATAAGGTTTTCATGCTTGAATGTTCAAAAAACATGTTTTTCACATATTTTACATTGATGCAGTACCTCTCCTCCCAGTCTGTCAGTATCGTTTCTGTCTCTATGAAGCCCCTCCTTCCAAAAATTGCAATGTGTTCTGATTGGTCAGCTGGTCCCAGTGTGTTGTGATTGGTCAGCCGCCTCGAGCATGTTTGGGAAATGTCACACCTGTTACCATAACAATGAGTTTCAACACACTACTAACACAACTCAACCAGGCCTCGCTCCTTTATTTTGCGTATGGGAAGGAATTATTTAAATGAGGAATATTGTGACGTGTTCGTTCCTGGAAGAAAACTCAAGACGACAATTGAGGCGTTTCTGATATAGAGAATAACTCCCTTTTGAGTGACTTTGTGCTTTGTAACTTTGCAGACCTTTATTCATGTTCAAACAGCAACAGCACACTAAAGAAAGCTGAAAATGTAAAAAAGCATAGTAGATCTCCTTTATCTAACAATTACAATTAGCAATATATTTTTGGAGCATTTATTACCTGTTAATGTTAGTTAATAATGTTCATGTTCACAGTAACTTTTATCTTAATAATACATCAGTAAATGTTGAGATTAGTTTAACTAAGGTTAATAAATGCAGAAGTATTGTTAATTGTTAGTTCATGTTAACTATAAATCTTTTTTATATAAAGCATGATTGATTGCTGATTGGATCCTGCTTACAGTCATTGTGTTTGTGTGTCTGTAGATGGAGACAAAGAAGAAGCCGAAGATCTTCGTAGGACAGAATCTGACAGTGTGCTAAAGAAGGTAAAAGGCCTGTGCTCCAGCCAATAGAAAATTAGCTTTTGTCTAAGCTAACACTATTTTTCCCAGTCAGCAACTCAGTTTATGTTCATGAATCTGAATGTATAAATATAAATCAAATATTCAAATATACAGATGTCAATTGTTGTAAATCAATTTATAATTTATAATTATAAAATAATTTAGATTACATATAGAGTTTCAAAATATGCGAGTCTGTAAACATAGTTGTAAACCTGAATATTTAAATTAGAATGTGTTCATATTTATAAACCATTCAGTTTGGGGGTAGTAAGATTTTTATTTTTTTTATTTTTTTATTGACAGAATTTAATACATTTATTCAGCAAGGAAACTTTAACTTTAAAAAATGTCTCAATGCTGGGTAGATTACTTACAAATTGTAGTTGGTTACTGATTCTAAATTACATGACAATAATTGTAGTTAGTATCTTAATCCATTACAATACACGTTTAAAGTAATGTAATCTGATTACTTTTGACCTAACTCGATTATCACATTGATTTGAATAGGAACATATTGTACCATATTAATATATAAAAATATAAAGGAAAAATATATTCCATTCTTTATTCCAACAACGTGCAACAAGTGCATTAAATATTAAATAAAGAAATAAATAGTCATTAAGTGCTCAAAAAACGCAATTCTTGAAATGAATTTGCTGTGTATCCAAAAAAGAACACAAAATAAGTCCTGCATAACTGAAACATTTGTTGATTTTTAAATGCTTTTTTGGATACACAGCAAATGAATTTCAAGTATTGAGCTTTTTGACTCCTTTTGGTAAGATCTTATTGTAGCTCGGAATCATGTCAAATGTGGATTGAAAAAAAGCGCACATTATATTATTCATGGATATTATCTAGTTATGTTAATTTTAATGGTCACTCGTTAAGCCGCATATTTGCTGACAACTTGTCAAGTTGAAATAATAGTTTGGCTATATCCCAAAAATAGTCATTATATTGAAATGTATGCATTCTGACTAAATAAACAGAACCATATATGAACCATATTACCCATACTGCCCCCTTGTGTCATTTAGTGTTTACTACACACACATGCAGTGTGATTATATCCTGTCAGGTTTTGTAGCTAATGGCAGTCATTAGTGCAGTGGGAGCTCAGTGGAGGGTGGAAAAATGAATAAGTGTCCATTATGAGCGGCCAGCATGGCCTGACTCCCTTAATGTGCGTAATGAGTAGCGGTGTGCTGGGCTCAGGCCTAGTGCTGGGCTGATTAAACGCTCTCAGCTGGGCTCAGTAAAGCTGCAGTCTCTGCTTGTCTGCTCCACAGGGAGGAAATGCCAACCTGCTGCTCCTGCTGAAGAAAAACAGCGAGGTAAGACAGAAGATCATGCTTCTTTTAGAGTTCAGGGTGTAATCCTTCAGCGCGTCTTGGGGTTGTGGATGTTGTTTTTAGCTTTCTGGCAAAGTATCAGTGGATATCACTTGAATAACATGTCGAGAAGATAACAACTGTTTCCTATGACATCCTTGAATTACATTTATATATTAATAAGTTGTATGTATTTTTGTGATGTATCTTTTTTCTTGCTGTTGTGAGACTTAACAAATGACAGTCTTTCATACTGACTTGTGTTTCCTGACAGCAGGTCCTGAGTAGTGTCACTCACCTTCATGACCTCCTGACCTCACTTCAGGTGTGTATTTCAAAAACAGTATTATATATGTGTATTATATATATGAAAGAATTAACTGAAATAACTGACATCTTAACTAATATATATATATATATATATATATATATATATATATATATATATATTAGTTAACAATATTATAATATTAATATGATAATAATATCATGTCTACATGCCTTAATACATTGAGTTGCTGCCTTTTGATTGGCTGATTAGATATTTGCGTTAACGAGCAGTTGAACAGGTATACCTAATAAAGTGGCCCGGTCAGTGTATAATACATGAATAAATTATATATATATATATATATATATAATGTAAATAAATAAATATGTAACAGTTACTATCTGATCATGTACTTTTGAATGAATTTCCATTAATATAGATGTCATATAGGTCAATCTGAATGTATATTTGTAAATGATACTGGATTTAACTTTTTCCTGTTAAATTTAATTGAATAAATAAATGAAATATTTATATTATTTATTTATTATTATTTATTTATTTTTCTGTTAAATTTAATAGGAAAAAGTTAACCTGTTACGGTATATTGAAGCTGTTCTTCATGATTCTGTATAAAAATGTTTCTATACAAAACTTGAATGTATGTTTATAAATTTGAATATGAATATATTTATAAATTTGAATACTTGTATCCTCATACTAGCTACAAGTGTTTTTTATTTTATTTTTATTAACAAGACATAGCTGCATATACAAAATAATAGACCAATGACATATACAGTGGGTGCGGAAAGTATTCAGACCCCCTTAAATTTTTCACTCTGTTATATTGCAGCCATTTTCTAAAATCATTTAAGTTCATTTTTTTTCCTCATTGTACACACAGCACCCCATATTGACAGAAAAACACAGAATTGTTGACATTTTTGCACATTTATTAATAAAGAAAAACTGAAATATCACATGGTCCAAAGTATTCAGACCCTTTGCTCAGTATTTAGTAGAAGCACCCTTTTGATCTAATACAGCCATGAGTCTTTTTGGGAAAGATGCAACAAGTTTTTCACACCTGGATTTGGGTATCCTCTGCCATTCCTCCTTGCAGATCCTCTCCAGTTCTGTCAGGTCGGATGGTAAACGTTGGTGGACAGCCATTTTCAGGTCTCTCCAGAGATGCTGAATTAGGTTTAAGTCAGGGCTCTGGCTGGGCCATTCAAGAACAGTCACGGAGTTGTTGTGAAGCCACTCCTTCGTTATTTTAGCTGTGTGCTTAGGGTCATTGTCTTGTTGGAAGGTGAACCTTTGGCCCAGTCTGAGGTCCAGAGCACTCTGGAGAAGGTTTTCGTCCAGGATATCCCTGTACTTGGCCGCATTCATCTTTCCCTCGATTGCAACCAGTCGTCCTGTCCCTGCAGCTGAAAAACACCCCCACAGCATGATGCTGCCACCACCATGCTTCACTGTTGAGACTGTATTGGACAGGTGATGAGCAGTGCCTGGTTTTCTCCACACATACCGCTTAGAATTAAGGCCAAAAAGTTCTATCTTGGTCTCATCAGACCAGAGAATCTTATTTATCACCATCTTGGAGTCCTTCAGGTGTTTTTTAGCAAACTCCATGCAGGCTTTCATGTGTCTTGCACTGAGGAGAGGCTTCCGTCGGGCCACTCTGCCATAAAGCCCCGACTGGTGGATGGCTGCAGTGATGGTTGACTTACTACAACTTTCTCCCATCTCCCGACTGCATCTCTGGAGCTCAGCCACAGTGATCTTTGGGTTCTTCTTTACCTCTCTCACCAAGGCTCTTCTCCCCCGATAGCTCAGTTTGGCCGGACGGCCAGCTCTAGGAAGGGTTCTGGTCGTCCCAAACGTCTTCCTTTAAGGATTATGGAGGCCACTGTGCTCTTAGGAACCTTAAGTGCAGCAGAATTTTTTTTGTAACCTTGGCCAGATCTGTGCCCTGCCACAATTCTGTCTCTGAGCTCTTCAGGCAGTTCCTTTGACCTCATGATTCTCATTTGCTCTGACATGCACTGTGAGCTGTAAGGTCTTATATAGACAGGTGTGTGGCTTTCCTAATCAAGTCCAATCAGTATAATCAAACACAGCTGGACTCAAATGAAGGTGTAGAACCATCTCAAGGATGATCAGAAGAAATGGACAGCACCTGAGTTAAATATATGAGTGTCACAGCAAAGGGTCTGAATACTTAGGACCATGTGATATTTCAGTTTTTCTTTTTTAATAAATGTGCAAAAATGTCAACAATTCTGTGTTTTTCTGTCAATATGGGGTGCTGTGTGTACAATAATGAGGAAAAAAAATGAACTTAAATGATTTTAGCAAATGGCTGCAATATAACAAAGAGTGAACAATTTAAGGGGGTCTGAATACTTTCCGTACCCACTGTATAGATATAGTAGTGTATATGGGTACAGTAATCATTTTAATGAATAGGTTATTCCAGTGTGATATAACAGACACAAGTGCGTGTTTATTGTTTTAAATGGTTTCTACATGATTTTTGTTCACAGGCCGTGGTGCTGCAGCAGGACACTTTCATCGAGGACCAGCGTCAAGCCCTGAGCGAGCGCGCCCCTTCCCGTTCCTCCTCTCGCCCCCCCTCGCTGGTGGAGCAGGAGAAACAGCGCAGCTTGGAGCGACACCGTCAGGAAGCCACCGCTCTGCAGCGCCAGCAAGCCGCCCACGCCGAAGACAAGCGACGGAAGGAGAAGGAGTGGGAAGTGAAGGAACGGGAACTGACGGACCGGGAGGTGCTGATGCACGTGAGGGAGGAGGAGATGCGGAGGAGGAACAAGGAGTTGGAGGATGCTCAGCAGGAGCTGCTGGGAAGGAAGGAGGAATATCAGAGGGATCTAGAGAGACTGAGGGACTCTCAGAGGAGGCTGGAGAGGGAGAGGGAGCAGATTCAGAGGGAGCTGGAGAGAGTGGAGCAACTCCGGGAGGTGGAGGTGAGACTTGAACTGCACATTTACATCAGTCATTATTTATAATAATAATTCACTCCGAATAAAGATCTGAAGGTCATCATATTTCTTTCTGCAGTGTTTTATTGAAAATTCTTTTTTCTTTTTTTTCTGGTGTTGAGAGCAACTAAAAATATTTGTTGATTTGAGAATTTTTTTTTTTTTTTACCGTGTGCATGATTGAATAAAATTGAATGAATTAAGAAAGGTTTAATTTTAAAAATGAACCATTTTCTAAACCATTTCCAAATTTTGACTAACGTCTTGTTCACTAAGCATTTTGTTTATTGTAGTTAAAAACATGTATCCTAGAAAACACTACAAATTACAGAAGCAGAATATACTGGTACCATATCAGTTATTATCGGCCAGTTATTACAGTACATATGTTGTATTATGTATATGCTGATATTGGATATATAATTGTGCATGCTCATTCATTTTTTTATCTGTTTAAAGATAAAAAAAAAACAACCTTTTAATCTCTTTAAAATCTTTCAAAACACAGTAAAAACAAATGTTAAGTTTGTATACAAGCACGCGTGCACACACACACATGCAATTTTTTTTTTAATATAAATATAATAAATTATATTTATTTGATCAAAATTACCATAAAGGCAGTAATAGTGTGCAATATTATATTATATAGATTTAAACTGTCACTTTTGATCAATTTAGTCCCTCCTTGCTGGGAAAAGTAATAATTTCTTTTAGAAAAAGCTTACCGACCTGAAGTATATATATTATAGTATATATAATAATATATATAATATTATTTTTAATTTAGACAAACTTGAAAATGTTTGTAACATGATGTTTGTAACATGAAAATAATTATTGTATCTTCCAAACATTTTATAATAGTGAGAAAATGTATTATGAATAATTAACAAAAAAAGTTATTTTTGTACCTTAACTTTTTTTTTTTTTTGTAAACATGACTTTTTCCTGGCAGGCTTAAAAGAAACCTGCGCTCTGACTAACAGAAGTAATGTAAAGCCACTCAATTAGTTTGGAGTTTGCGGTTTTGAGCGCTTTCCTTCCAGACAGTACTGTATCTAGCAAATAGCATGCATGCTTTGACACGTTGACCTGTGATGCTTGTGATTGAACTTGTCATTTTCTGATCCCGTTCTGATTTGAGTTTTAACTCATGATAACATATAATTTATTATTCCACAGGCTCGGCTTCAGCGCACCCCTTCCAGCACATCGGAGGACTCCCTAAAGCTCCAGAGCAGCAGCTCTATAGAGCGAGAGATCTGGGAGGGCGAGTTATCGTCCAGCCCCAGGAAGAACTCTTTGTCCAGGATTGACTCCAAACAGAAGGGTCGCAGCCTCTTCTCCCTGGGCAGCAAAACTCAGAGCTCAGAGGGTCAAAACCAAATGCCTACACGACTGCTACAGCTGGCTACATCCAAGGACAAAAAGGACAAAAAGAAGAAGAAGAGCAAAAGCCAGCCTCAGGATGCAGGTGAACACAGTAAACTCTCATGCACTAATTCAATAGAGATAATGAAACATAATTAATTCAGTTAGTCTGCAAACCACAACCTCCATATCCGTTCTGACTGGAATTGGTAACAAAGTCTCTGATGCAAAACATCACACATTTCCATTTAAATTGTAAAATGATTCGTCAGGAGGAAGGGGTCTTTGCACGTACTGAATAAGTGAATGTATGAATCTCAGATGTTCGTTGGTTCAGTGTAGATATAACTTCTCAAATCCTGCTGTTTTTTGTCTCCAGCATCACATCTGTTGCCCCTGGCGGAGCCTCCTATGGACGGAGAGATCTTCTTCTGCTGATTTACCCATCATCCCTTCTGTCCAAATCATTCCCTCTCATGGACTTTCTATCAAATCATGTAGGAAGCAGCATACCGCCATTATGGTTCATCTTACATTTTTAAAATGTCTTAAATCACACAAAACATATCCATGTCATGTTATACCCCAAAATAAAAAATAAATATTTTGCTTTAACAAAATGAAGCCTATTTTAGGATTGTTTTTTTTGTTTGTTTTTTTAGAATAATTACATTGTTTTAATAACAATTTAGCACATTTACCCCCAAATTCTTATTACAGTAATGTAGAAACAGTAATAATATATTATTTGAGTTGTATTTAAATATCATGGTAAATGTTTTACTGCTGTCATATAGTATTTTATTACGGTATTTTTTTGCTGTAATAAAGTAATATATATATATTTATATTTATATTTATATTTATATATATATATATATATATATATATATATATATATATATATATATATATATATATATATATATATATATATATTTATATATTTATTTATATATTTATTATTATTATTATGTTTTATATATTCTAATATTATTATTTTATTTTGGGGATAAATGATGTGGGCATGTTTTCTGTAAGAGTGACCCAAATTGTAGATCATTTTCAAATTTGTAGATTTGCAATTTCAAGTCTTAGATTTGCACTTGCTTTCAAATGTTTGTTTATTAGACACATCCCATTTTTCCATACATTGCTAAAATACACAGATTGTCTGAATTTCAGTGTCTCAATTGTCGGCACTCATTTACAAATCAATTGTTCCACCGAAAGTTTTAGAAAACGCAAAAACTGTAAACAATTGTAACTTCCCTTATTGGCCAACTTTTTAGGAAGAGAAATCATTTCGGCTTATTGCACACAAGAATGACAATTTAAAATTTAATCACAGTTTTAACATTTAAATGGATTACGGGAGAGAGGTGGTTTTCCATTTCCCCCATGTCTTCTATTTTAGGGTCTCGAAGGAGTCCCGTCTTTGAAATGCCACTGAGCACTTTAACACCATTCACACGTTACCCCGAAGTTGATAAATCAATTTTTCATTAGCATTCCAAAGATAATGCCCTAAGGACAGTTTTTTGGGGGCCATTGTATGCATTTCATGCTAGTTTGAGTTTCTCTTATCCTTCTGCGTTTAATACTTCATGACTTTAGCAGGACGGATGAGCTGTAAATACTGGTGGATATTTAAAGCTACCTGCTGGACAGGTAATGGAGATAAACATCCACACTGGATAGTGTACGTAGCCTATACGTTCACCCTTATCATGCGCCATCTAAATGTCAATAATAATACTTTTAACACCCCGTTTTTGCACTCAAAGTGTCCACTTATTTCAGCATACATGAATATTCAACCTACAAGCATACAGGCTTTTGTGCATCTAGAATTTCTGTTGGCCTGATTTTTTTTTAGGAGTTATTTAGTGGTCCAAGAACATTTGTTATTTTTATTATTATAATTATTTTATAAAAGCAGTACATGCTCTTAAAAGTCCCATTTGCTTTGCAGTTTTCACCTGCGCTGACTTAACTCCACCTTGAGGGGGCAGCAGAGAAGCATTTTATAAACGAAAACTCCTCTATGGATTTACATAACTTGATGTCAGAGGAGACACAATGACACAATGCAGGAATTATTATTTCTTCACATGCACAAAGGGAATTATTGTTTCATAATTTAAGGAAAACGGTGCCTATGGCCTTACAGACCTTTCAGTGACACTTTTGTCCTCAGGAACAAAGCGACAGGGAAAACTCAATTCAGGCAGTATATTATTGACATGTCTCACACATAAATGTAAATTGAAGTTGTTTAGCCTTAAAGAAATGATGGTGTGCACTAAAATATAAACCAGCATTTTCTCAGGAGTATAGTTTAATTTCTTTCATCTTTGTTTTGACAGTAAACTTTCATTTGTACATTAGGCTAAGGTACATATGTTTTCTTGCTAAATAAAAAAAAGGAAGAATTAATATTATGTAAATATTTTGTGTAACATGTTTAAATGTAAAATTCTGAAACCGTTTAATTTGTGATTTATTTTGTAAGATGTGTTTGAGACGTAATGCTTTATTTATCATCGATCTCCTTGTCTTGAAGCAGAAGACACAATGTTTTCCTCACATTAAAAGCTATTGCAAATTTTCTGGTGTGTATTGTTTTTTCCCCTCGTTTTTAATCTGTTAATTGAACTGGAGGTTATTGTATGTTTCATTCTAATTCATAAGTGAAACAGATCAAGGTTAGCTTTTGCTTTTAAAAAGATTAAAGCATTTAAGAAATTGCCACTGTATAAAGACTTGCATATAAACCGAGCCTTTGATCTATTTCATGCAGTTTGCTTATGAAAAAAAAAATCTGATAAATCAAATTCCAATGACACTATGCTAACCTGTCATTGTTGGCCAGAAATTAGATATGATGTGGGTCATTTTTTACTTACCAGTATTTTCCCCCATCATCACCAACATCATCATATGCCTTAATATACTGAGAGAAAAAAATATTGAACTCAATTTTAAAGAAGTAATTTGTTTCACAGTTGAAATAACATGGGGATGAATTTGGATTTGAGAAGGTTTGAGCATGTTGCCATTTTTGTCATGTTCCTGGGTTCTGTATGTATATTCTGTTATATCCTTTTTTTAAATAATAATAAACAACATGACATAAAACAATTTCAAGAAAATGTACAAGAAAATACCAAAATATGAAGAAAAGCACGCAGAAAAAAGAAAAAAATCTTTAACATGAACTAGGCTACTAAGAAAAATGTATTCTTACAAAAACATCGGCTACAGATAAAAGGAAAGCTCCTGTTTTAAATATTTCGTCATAATATTTAAGAATTATGTTGATTTGTTCTTTTACGAAGCAAAATTGTATTAGAAGTGCGTTTGATTCAGGTTTAATTTAGGGAAATATAATAATACCATTTTTAAAAATTGCTTACGAATGAAAGTCTTGTATAAAGAATGAAAAAATAATGCCAATAATAAAAGTCTTTAAAGCTCAAATAGTGTGTAACATTGGCAGAATCACAATTCCAAAATGGCATCGTCATCCAGGAAGTGACATCATTTGGAGGGAAAACAACATGGATTTGTGTAGTTCTGTGGTAATTGTTTCACTCCAAATCAGCTGTGTAGTAGCCTAGACTGAATAGCCTACATTTGGGACATGTGTACAGCTGAAATCATATTATGTCTGTGGTTGAAAGAAACACCTTAAATAACTCACGTGCACAGGAAGCAAGCTTCGCACGTGCGTATTCGCGTTCTCTTTGACCGTGAGAAATTTGAAAGACTTGAGTCGCTCCATAAATCGGCAAACGGTTTTTTTCCCCCAAGCCCAAGGTAAGTTTTTACTTAATCATGTCCCTTCCACAATGAATTGTCCTTTTATGACTGTTAAAGTTAATTTATACCACTGTCAACGTTATTCTGTGCTCTAAAAACGGTCATATTGCATGACATTGTGTCATGCAAGGTCATTGCATAATCGAGAGAAATGGCGCGCGTTGGTCAGCGGGGAACGGTTGAGACACATATGCCACCAGTGCGAGTGGCCACTGTACGTTAGTTTTTGTCTCTTTGTGTTGTACTGTTTACAAAGTTATTTTTACTGTGTTATTATTGTTATGTTTACACTTGTACTGTTTGTCAAATATTTTCCAGCGTTAAATATTTTGTCCCTGGTTTATTTCTTTTAACTGAGTCTGACTAGGTAATGAATGAATTTGAATTACCTTTTTTTTTTTTTTTCAAAACAAAATTTTCTTTTATTTAAATGTTTGTAGGGCAAAATATGTTTTTGAATGCTTTTAGGCATTTGAAATGCTTAATGTGCAATTAGCATGCACATTCACCTCATTAAAGCATTGCTGACAAAGTCCATTGTCAGACTGTGTGTAAATGCTCCTCCACATCCTGTGTCCGGTGTGTGTGTGTGTGTGTGTGTGTGTTTCCTACAGCCATTAACTCTGTGGCAGTGATGCAGGGTTCCAACTGTTGCTTGCAATGCTGTGAAACCTGTTGCTAAGGTAACAAACAGTCTAAGTAGACTATATTGCATGAGGAGAGAGTGAGTGAGTGCATGCATTCAGGGATCATTGGATGTCATCAAGATTTATTGAATGAGTGATTTTTAGTCTAAGAGATTTTTGCTATAACCCGCTAAGAGTTAGGTTAAAGGCAACAGGCTGTATTTTCACAACTGGGTCAGTCATGTGTGAGTGTATATGTGTGTGTGTGTGTGTGTGTGTGTGTATATATTGTGTTTGAGGCTTCTGGGCTCTGGGTTCTTAGAAAATGTGAAAAATAGGTTGGTGTATAGGCTAATAGTTACCACTACTTTATTGTTAAGAATGTGCTAATGGGGCTTGGAGCTCAAGTCGATGTGAAAAGTGTTTGCAACCGTAATGTGATATTTTTGTGTGAAACATGGAAGCTTGTTTCTGCCATGGAGTATTTTTATTTTATTTTTTTCAATTAATCTTAACTTTCTATCTTACAATTCTGACTGTTTTTCTTGCAATTCTGAAGTCAGAAGATGCGAGATGTAAACTTGCAATTGCAAGAAAGAGGTCAGAATTGTGGGATAAAAAAAAATCGCAGTTACTTAAACTAGATTTTTTTTTTTTTTTTTTTGTCTAAAAGGCAAAAAGGTCAAAATTGGTTAAGGAAACAGTTATATTGATAACTTTTATGGAAAAATTATGTCAAATTATTAGAAGCATTATCAATAGCAGAGAGAATCTTTGCTTTTAGAAGTGAACTTGTTTGAATGTTACATCACTGATGGAGATCATTTCTAGTTTATCAGTCATCAGCACTGTACCAGTAATGCATCAAATAATGCAGATCTATAATTGCATTTCAGGATGTGAAAGGCTTTGACTTACATTTTCCCAATGGACCCTTTAAGTGGGATGTGGAGAAACAATATTGATCAGTATCAATACACTGACAATATCATAATTTGATAAAAGAAGCACTGGCCTAAAAGCATTCTGATGTCACTCAATGCTTTAAAAAAAATAATTAAATGCTACTGTTTTCTTGGAGCTTTTAAAGGTGAAGTACGCAGTACGCACCAGCATCAACTAGAAATGCAAAGCATTAATCATTCTAGAATGATTAATTATTTTCAAATAGAGCTATTCAAATCATCTGTTGAAATTGTTTTTATATCGCAATAAAATAATAAAAACAAAATATCGCAATGTACGTTTTTTCCAACATCATACAGCCCTCTAACATTATATATAACTTTAACAAGTGGGAAAAAATACACACTTAAGCTTTGAGGACAGGAATGTATTATTTTTCCATAACTTATTTATTTATATCAAAATGTTCACATTTAATATCATATACATGCCCTGGTTTCTACAGAGTGTGTTTTTTATTTTATTTTATTTTTTATTTGTAATACTATAAATAGATTTGTTATTTCCTCCAGTGTATTTTAATACAATTTAGTCTATAATGAGGATAAATACATTTTCTTAATATGAGACCGTGGGGTCTACTTGAATGAATTGCAGATCCATTCTCCTTCTCCTCAAGTAGTGTCGTTCTCTAACTTTTCACTCAAGTGTGGCCTTTGGAACAAGTGTCCTTGGGGCAATGGAGCTCGCATGAACCTGCATTTATTAAAACTTTCCAGGTCCTATTTGCATAAACCGAAATGGGTTGGTTCAGACTTAATTGAGTTCATCGCGGTGGGTGGTAAGGGTCTAAGTGTTTCTCAGAATTTCCGTCATTGACTTGTGTGCCTAATCACTGTCATTAAAAGTCAAAGACAAACAGCTCTCCAAACTCCACTCTTCAAAGCCTGAGTGTAGGATCACACTCAAAGTTCAACAGCAATGTACATTGCTTATTTTAGCCTACAGGATAAATGTGATGATTCAGTTGTGGGGTTGAGTGCTTTTTTCATTTTGAGTCTTGTGAAGATGCCTTTCTCCCACCACAGCGCTTGGGTGATGTAGCAGGTGGTTGCCAAGGTGTTGCCATGCGTTTCCTTGCCATTGCTAGAGAGTGAAATGACACTGAGTGGCTCTAAAAGAGATTTAATTATGAATATTTATTCTGACACGACTCATTTTTCAGAGTGAAGCGCATCAATGGGTTCTTTTACACATAAGTAGCGCATGATCCGTTTTTGTTTTCAGTGTCTATGTCTAGTAAATGTGGCTCCACATTATGCTGCCTTCACATGCTATCGGAAGTATCGTAAAGTGTAAGTTTCCTAGTAAAAACTGGACATGTATTTGACTGAAATTCCAGAATTGGCAGCAAGGTGACTATCTAGTCATTAATGTTTATATGGTTGTCTATGATGATTTCAGTATGATTTTTCCAAATAAATAGGCAAGAATAAACCTGGTGTCCTCCGTGATTGCTGTTCTTTTTCGACAACAAAGCATTTGAACGTGACAAGCTTGTAATCGCGACTACAGATGTGGGAAGTAGGACATTTCTGATAGCACGTGAAGGCAGCATTACTCCATCTCTTCTAGAGGTGTGAGTTTGGGACACTTTGGTGTAGTAGTAGTAGTAGTAGTAGTTGTTGTTGTTTGGGACACTTTGGTCGAGTAGTAGTAGTAGTAGTTGTTTGGGACACTTTGGTGTAGTAGTAGTAGTAGTTGTTGTTGTTGTTTGGGACACTTTGGTCGAGTAGTAGTAGTAGTAGTAGTAGTTGTTTGGGACACTTTGGTCTAGTAGTAGTAGTAGTAGTAGTAGTAGTAGTAGTAGTAGTAGTAGTAGTAGTTGTTTGGGACACTTTGGTCTAGTAGTAGTAGTAGTAGTAGTAGTAGTAGTAGTAGTAGTAGTAGTAGTAGTAGTAGTAGTAGTAGTAGTAGTAGTAGTAGTAGTAGTAGTAGTAGTAGTAGTAGTAGTAGTAGTAGTAGTTGTTTGGGACACTTTGGTCGAGTAGTAGTTTGGGACACTTTGGTCTAGTAGTAGTAGTAGTAGTAGTAGTAGTAGTAGTAGTTGTTTGGGACACTTTGGTCTAGTAGTAGTAGTAGTAGTAGTAGTAGTAGTAGTAGTTAGTATTAGTGATTGGAGAAAAATAGGGTTCTGTCTTTTTTTTGGTCCTTAGCTGATCATTGATTTTTATTTTCTTATAACTACTAGAACAGCATGTTTTGCCTCAAATCCACTTGCCATTTCTAATCAAAAGATATCTATTCCCACGAGAAACAAAAACCCTGTCAAAACCTTTGCCGAATATTATAATTAAATGGGTTTAGTTAAGCAATTACTTTTATAAGCTATTTAAACAGTGTAGAGTGAAACTCTCAATAGAGCTGCAGCGTGTTGTATATTGAGTGGGTTTAGATACTATTTCAGTCAATCCACTTTCTAGCTGAAATCATTTCCTCCACCGCCAGTGAAATGACTCATTTACTAACTCGCTCATTACTACCAAACTCAATTTCTCTGCTTCCCACCGGCAACAGAAAGCCTTCACTTTTCTTCCCATTATATCAGTAAATTCAAGTTATTTCTATTATGGCGCTAAGATGTATTGTACGTCGATATTTGTTAGGAGCTGAATTGCCTTGCGTCGCTTGGTGAAATTATCCCCTGTAAGAAAAGCTTCATTTTGCTTTGACTTGAGAACAGTGTGAGGAGCGGAATATTTTGGTAATTGAGATGAGACTTGAATAAAATAAACATAATTTGTCTAATGTTTTTCATATAAAAAAAAGAAAAAAAGATTAGAAATAAAATAAGTTCAAATACTTAAATTACTAAAACTAAAAGTGAAATGAAACTAAATTAAAGAGAAATATTAAAAATAAACTAAAATGAACTAAAAAAAAACTAACTTAAAAAATAAAAGCTAATTTAATATATTAATAAATACTATAATAGTATATAATTAATACTAAAACACTGTCTGAATATGATCTTTTACTTTTGGATTAGATAAAAATAAAATAAATAATAATAAAAAGAATTAAGAGTTTGACCTGAAATCTTGTCTAACACTATTTATATGTGTATTTCCCAGAATAAAATGCACCATGTGACCACCTCAAGATGGAGCTGAGCCTTTCACACGGATAGGCTGTTTTGACAGCTCCTCATCTTCATTCTTCTCAGCTGAGCCGCAGTCAATAGATTGGTCAGCATTAATAATTCCAGGGGACTCATTTCTCTGACTCATTTGTAATGTCTAGCTAGTGACTGCGGGGAATCAATCATGGAACAAAAATCCCTGTTGCCCAGGCAACTTCTCTGACATCTGTCATATTTTTGCGTTTTTCTGATGCCACGAGGTGCTCTTGACTTCAGCTGCTCTTTGAAGCGTTTGAGTCACGGCTAGTGTGACAATTTCAAGCTAATGAATGCAATTAATGAGGCATAGGATGCATCATCAAGAAACCAATGATAAAAATGGATTATTGTTTACATGTTTAGAGCATTTATGTGTTGTACATGTGGTGATGCATTAAGGTACTGTGGTTATTGAGAAGCAAACAATTTTCCCAGAAGCGCTCTAATGATATAGAGCTAATGACCCAATAGAGTTTCATTCAACACACCCAGCAGAGGTTCATATATAGCGTAAAAAATAATGTTCATGGATAAATGAAAATGCTTTCATGTGCGTAATATGGTCTGCTTGTAGCCATTTTACAACTATGTAAGTATATAAGCAATTATTTCACATCTGTACAGGCATGAATGTTTGAATATCACTTCCACTGGATCTCATAACTAAATAAACATAAAAAAGACTGCATTTTGAATTTTAAACAGACTTACCATCTGAAAACCCCTTAAGTAGTATATAAAGCTCATGAAGTGTTATAGTTTCATATTGCGTTTCTGAATATTCACTGACTTGGTATTCATTGGCTTCTTTTTGGCTCACTATAAGACATTAGGCTTCTTGCACAAATCTGAGGTCAAGGGTTAGGCCTCGTCTCAAATCACAGAGTGAGTTCTGGCATATTTTGACAGTGTAATGTTGACTGTTTGTAACTTGTTCCTATAAAATAAATGCAAATATAAGTGTCTTATTCTTTCACATCTCTTATCCATGTTAATAACTGGTAAAGGAAAAATCTAAAAACTTTCAGGGAAACAAACCATCCTCACTGTTAATTCTCAGTGAACTCTAATATTAGACCATGTTAATGTAATATTAATTTAAACCACAAAACCTTTTGATGAGCTTTGCATTTGTATATAATGCAATTAGCGAGATTAAACATCTCTCTTTCCCCGAAAGGATAATGCAAACTAAAGAAAGAATTTGTATTTACCTCCCAAAAAATAATAAATAAAAAACACCAGATGGAATAATGATTGTTAATATTAACAATTAAAATTGTCACAAGGTGTAAAATAAAATTTGACACATTGTATGTTTTCATATGTTAAATTGTGATTTAGCCATTGTGATTTAAATGATTTTAAATATTAATTTTTGTATACATTCAATCTTTTATTCAGCATGGATGCATTTAAATTGATCAAATGTGACAGTAAAGACTTTTACATTGTTATAAAGAAATCTACAAAAATGTTCAGCAGCGCAACTGTTTTCAGCATTGATAATAATCAGAAATGTTTCTTGAACAGCAAATCATCATATTAGAATTATTTCTGCAGGATCATGATTCATGTGACACTGAATAATGCTGAAAATTCAGCTTTGCCATCAAAGGAATAAATTATTATTTATAGGAATTAAAATATATTAAAACAGAAGATGGCTATTTTAAATTATAATTCTATTTTTAAAATATTACTGTTTTAATTTATTTGATTAAATAAATGCAGCTTTGGAAAGCATAAGAGAAAAAATGAATGGAAGCCGGTTTGGTGCATTAAGTATCTCTAGGATTGTAAGAAGTACAGTATACATTTTAAGAAATGATGAAAATCATTGTCGAAAAATAAGGCAAAGTTATCACTTTTCTTACATCGGATTGCACACAAATGGAGGTGTAGTGCTTCTACACATGTACCATTCTGCACCACAGGGATGCTGGTTGGTTTCTGCTCTATACAGAAACTAAAAATGCAGTTTTATTGTTGTAGCTGGAAGCATTACACCAAGGTTTTCAGCTCATACATTTGATATCTGACTTGTGCGCATTAGAACCCTGCGGTGCCAGTTGCTGTTGGCTGCATTTCCAAACAGAGCGCTAACACAAGAGTGTTTGTGGAGAGCTTAATAACTTCTTTGCATGATCAAATTGATTCTGCCCTGCCCTGCACCGTGCAATTCAGGTTTAAAATGAAATAAAAATGGTGAATTCATATTGTCAGGACTTAGCCTTTGTTGCTGATGGGAAGTGTTGGGGATAATGCATTACAAGTAATGTGAGTGTAGTCAGATAACTTTTTTTCAAGTAGCTAGTAATGCATTTCTTTAAAATTTACAACAAAATATCTGATTTACTTTTTCAAATAAGTAACGCAAGATACTTTGTTTCCCGTTAATATTGACTGACAGCTCTCCTATCCCCATGTTGAGATAAATCTTAAGTGCAGAGGTGTTGTGTGTGCTGTGTAAACATGATGGTTATTGTAGTTCTAGACTAAATGTGAGCACTCATCTCACTTACAAAAAAAACAGATTCAGTATTGCTCTAAATGAATGAAAATGAAATGCAAACTCCGAAATATTATGCAAACCCGCAATAATTAAATATGTTAGATAAACCCTTTATAAACCAGTGTCTTTGTTGCTGACCTTTGATCCAATTCAACTAGGGCTGTCACCTTTGTGAAAAAATCCTGTTCGATTTTTGAGACGTAATTAAGTGTTCATTGAATCGATTGTAAAATCGATTTTCCATGTCTAAAGACGTTTCCATTTTAAACGCCAAATATGGGCAAATCCACGGACAACTAACAGGCATTAGGACGAACGTAAAGAGGGCGCTTGAGACGCGCACAACAAGTCAGCAATATTCCTGATGATTTATTGGCGTGAAGTTTCGTGCACAATGACAAACAGGAGTGCAACATTCTCGAAAAACAATAAGCAGAGTGGACTGCCATAACATCAATGAAAAACATTACTGCAGGCTTCAACATAGCTGTGTTTACGATTAGAAATGTCAAACAAATTTCGCCTATACATAGGCGATTGTAGACTGTAGCCCGAATCTGTATCTGAATGCATGAGACTGTCTGCATACCGGCAGAATTCACAGTTTTGTTGTAAAAAGAGACACATTATGCAGAAGTATAATTTGCTGTTATGCGTGGTTGTCAGAGCCTGCAGTTGCTGTGTGACGCGCGTTCGCTGCGGGCGTATCGTGACGAGCTGGACGCGCTCCGAGAAAAGACCGTTAAAATCGATTCCCTATTTTCGTTTTCGAAACTTGCGTTGGTTGGTCCGATCGACTGTGCAATCGATTTTCGAACGTAAAGTGACAGCCCTAAATTCAACCATACTAAGTAAAAATGACTTTAGTTAAACATCATTTTTGTTACTTTTTTTGTTTTTATTGCTGAAATAAGTGTTGAACTTTGTTCTCCTGTATCCTATTCTTCTGCGATCCAGAATGTCAGCACAGCTGAAAGGTTTGTTTTCTATTGTACAGTGTGAATGTGCATTTCCTTCAGCCTGAGGCTTATTCATTTCACTTTTGGTGTGAAAGGGCCTGTCCATTTACATTTGTGTAATTAAACAAACAAGTAAGTCCAGCCGAGGTGAGAAAAAGTAATGCAAAAATGAAGTAACGCATTACTTTCCATAAAAAGTAGCCACAGAATTAATTTCTTTTTAGGGAGTAACACAATATTTAAACGAATTAGCCTACTTTTAAAAGTGACTTTCCCCAACTCTGGTGAGGGGTGCGCTATTTATGGCAATGCAAAGTATGTAGCCTATTCTACTAACATTTGAGTTTAAGGCATTGTTTTGAAGTTGGGTGTTAGATAGCTTTCTGTGTAAATAGTGTCAGAAAAAATTAAGGCAAGACACTTCACACTGTAAAAAAAGACATTTGTCATTTAACAACAAAAAAAATATAAAAAGAGATTGAAATTTTACAAAAAAAAATATTATATCAATCTTTCTATTTGAACATTTAGCATTTAATGATGTTGTTTCTTTGAAATTTACTAGCAGTTTTCTGAAATAACATTATTTCAAAGTACATGCAAAACCTTTGCTTTTGAGATTTTGGGCTATTTTGTTTGTACATACATGCATACATACATACATACATACATACATACATGTATACATATATATATATATATATATATATATATATATAAAAACTCTGCTCCCATAAAACTTAAGTTTGTGTGTGAGCATACTATGAATTGAGCTTTCAGACTTATAGAAAACACCAAAAATTCACATTCAAATGTTGAATTTATTACACTTTATCTCTTTGTGTCTGTATTTTCTGATTTATGAAGTGATACAAATAGATATCCAAAATTCCCTCTTCTTTAAAAATCTTTTGATCAAACAAGAATTATGAACCTGGCTTTATCCAATGTTCTGTTCTGTATGTAAATTATTTATAAAATGAGAATATTTAATTAGATTATAATTTGCATATTTAAACATCACATTTCAGAAAAATTGTAATACAAAACAATTGTATCGCATGACCATTGTCTCTTTATCTGAAATTGAAATTACATTATTTTGAATTCAAATGATAGCAGGGTTTGTATTTTCAAAAGATACAGAATATGTCCACTAGTGCGCTCTTGAGGCATTATGATTCTGTAAGCACATTATCTGCATGTTGTTACATGACTGGAGAATTTTAAACACTGAAACGCTGTAAAGAGATACTGTATCTGTTTGTCTATAGCCACTTCTTTTTCTGACATGTCTAGATATGGCTGGGAACTCTAGGGGTTCGGAGTCTGAACCTGCCATCAGTGTATGGGATTGTTTTAACAGCCTCAGAAGTCAGATAGAGAAGTAATAGCACACCTCTCCTCTGTAAGCTCATTGATTTGAAGCATCATTCATGACTAGAATGAACAGAATGAGTTATAAGCCAAAGTTTAATACTTGAGCCATGAGCAATAGTCACAGTGATGCATGCCTTAACAACCACTGTTTCAGAGGAGAAAGTATATTTGTATCTTATCTTCTATAATATATATGGGAAACATAGCTATTGAGGACCAGTATAATGATTTTCCTTTTGATACAGAATAATGGTGTATTACTGTATACTGTATGTATACTGTATCCACTTCACTCTCAGACATTCATCTTGTGATGATTGATTACTATTGTATTTCAGACTTGACCCTTTTTTGTGGAGTATTGGATCAGCACACCTTTAATGTTTTACTAATTGTTTGCCAAATAGAACACAGTTTAGAGATGCATTTCTTAATTCATTCATTGCATTTTTGGGTGAATAGTCTCTTGCAGATATAACCTATATATATTATCCTGGTATTAAAGCCAGCGCATTGTGTTGTTGACATGTACTGTACGCCAGTCCGAGAGAAAGAATCTTTACCCATGGTTCCCCACAGCTCTGCCACACTGCCATATCTTAACACTGCTTACACTTTGGCACAGCAGATGGCCACTGACAGTGAGAAAACAAGCATGGGAATATCAGCAGAGACTGAGATGATAGGTACAGACCCTAAGGCTTTAAACTGTCCATCAGTAATTTCCTGTGTTCTGACCTCACTGCTCATAAAGGAGTTGTATACTGAATCTCTTTATCTCATAAAGAAATGATTTGTTTATTGATGCAGTCGCCGGTCAGTTTCAAATTGATGTTGTGCCTTGTAGACCTTCCTTCTTATCCTTTCTTTGGTTTGAAAACAAGCCAAGCAATCATTCATGGCTCGAGTAGCTTTTCCACACAAATAGCTTTTCCACAAGTTGAGGTAAATGCTAATAAATAAAGGTGCACAGTCAGTGTCATACACACAAATAAAAAACATCATCATGGTAACACACGACACTAAAAAATAATGCAATAATAATTAAAATCACATTTGCCTTGATTTATTGACATACAAGAGGTTTTTGTACCATTAAAACATCCTGCAAGTTGCATAGCTTAAATCGTCATCCTCCATTATAAGCAAAGCATTTATTTCATCAAGCTCCAAAAAGAGTCTCGTTTTGATATTGCGGGATCTGTGATGTCACACAGTTAAATACATTTGCATATAACTGCCTCCTAAGCAAAACATTGATGAATAGTTAGGTCGCTGGCATTCTTGCCCACTAGCATTCAGTTACTTAACGGCGAACATTTGCCTAAACTGGATGTGAGCGTCATGTCAAAAGCAAACAGAACCCATTATAACCACTGACGCTGTCTACACTGGATACAGTATACAGATGTGCGTTCAGTTTCTGAAATACTCCACGCACTTGAGTCTGTCGACAACAGGAGAAATGATTCGCTTAGTAAAAAACATTCGCTTTGATGTGTTGTTCAGACTTCTCAGAATTCCAGAGTCGGAAACAAGTGTATTTTATTTTAATGGCGTCCTGGATTGGGTCAGATGATTATATGTTTGTTCGGAGCATTTTGTTTTGTAAACGAGGCACAGTGTAATTGGAGAGTTCACAAAGAAACTTTTCTTGAAAGATGAAGTATTGGATCTGACAGCAGCTGCATCACAAACGGCAAACAAATGATTTCATAATGCTTTGTCAGTTAATGGATAATGTTTTCAAAACACTCACGTGCAATAGCGAGTGGACATTGATACAGTTTATACGCAAAGATATTAGCCAATCATTACAGTGGCTGCTTACTGACAAGCCTTAAAGGAGGGTCAGAATGAAGGTTGAATATAATCTTCTTTTTCTCCACGTATACATTAAGTGAACCTCAAGGAAGAAAAAAAATGTCCATGTCATGACCACTTTAAGTTAACATTAAACGCTAATGTACATAATTAATAACAAAAAACTAAGAAAATACATAATTATTAAAATTAAAAACCATCAAATGTAAGCTGTCACTCTGGGAATGTCAGTTTATGGCTTTTCATTGTAAATGACAAGATAAAATGTTATTTTTTACTTCCAAAAATGGTAAATTTAACTATTTTAATGTAAAATTACATTAAATATAAGGTTAGATCTCTACAGTTTCCCCTTGTATAGTAAACGAACTTGCTGTTAACCAATTACTGGTTAAAAAAATGGTTAGGGTCTATTACAGTCTATTAAAGTAAAAATTACAGTCATTGTTTTTAGTGTATCTTCAATATGTACTCCCTTTGAACAGTTTGCTCATAGTACTGCAGTTGCACACTCACGTTGAAGATTCAAGAATCAAGGAGGAATTCAGCCTGTAGTCAACAAGACCAATTTCTTTTGTTTTTTTTGTTTTTTTGGAAGAAGCCTGGACAAGTCGACCCTGCTGTTCTAGACTGAAGGTGATGTCAGTGGGCTTGTCATTAGTGTTGCACCAGGCATCCCTTCTCCTCTTTTCCCATCCTGCTCTATTCCCCTTATTAGCAGTGAGCCCAACCATCTGCACCGATCTCCCCAATGAAAGGATGGGCATATGGCGCACAGAACTGGCACGAGGTGCATTATCATATCAAACTCGCTCCCTCTGCTCCAGGGAATCAGCCACGCACCCACTGCTTCTTAAACGGACTCCATTACATCGATCAAACACCTTGACAGCACCTCACACTTGCGCTCTCTCTCTCGTCTGTGAGAAGAATGTGTGCTTTCATAAATATTTGACTGCCTCTTCTTGTTTGAGTCTTTCATCTCTCGCTTCTCTCTGCCCATTGAGCAGAATCGGCACAGGATCTAAAGCCTGAGCTGGCAAACAGTGGCCACTGATGGGAAGACTTGTTTTCTTTCACATGCGTGTATGTTTGTTAAAGGCGAGACAAAGAAGGGTGAACTGAAATAATTTTCACACTTAATATTGGAATGGTTTATGTTCATTTAGACTATCATTGTTCACTAATTCATCTTTTTATGATGGAGTTTTATATTTTAAAATGCCCCTTTGCTATTTTTAGGGTTCCTAATTTGTTTTGGAGGTTTACACGCATCCAAGGTCAAGGTCACTTAAATTTTCTCATAATGGACATTGCAAGGAAGTATGCTGCACTTTTAGACTTTTACATGTAATTGACTCCTGTTGTTATTTACTAGCCTTTGCAAACAGCTTAGTTTATAGTTTTGTTCATAGTATACAAATTAAATGTAACTCTCTTACATGAATTCAGTCTATTTTATTGTCAAACATGCTTAGTGGTCACCATTTCATCTAATAGGTTTTATAATGTAGCAGGGGGTTGATCTTTAGTTCTCCGGATGCCATACAACAGTATATATAGCGACTACAAATGAGTTCCTCTGGATCTTCTGTCCATAGAACAAGCTCAAAATTTAGAGCAGTTACCTCTGAATTGTTGCCAAAGCAGCTTCAGCAGGGAGAGAGAGAAGATTAATCTTTAATCTCGTTCCAAGTTTCTCAGCTGCCCTCAGAGGAGACGAAATATTGTTTACACCTTTTTGTTTCCTAAGGGCTTGCAGATTTTTTTTATTATTATTATTTTCTTATTTCATTTGGCCAAATATGTATTTCATATCAATGCAGTATAAATACACACAATTGAATCACATTTATTAAGATGGGTATTAACACAGTCCGTTAAGTCACTATGCAGATGTTCTTGCTTCCGAGTAGATGACAGAAGAGTAAAATGTGCAATAGATGTAATAAAACGTGGCATTTTGACCCTCCTAATGCATTTGCGTCCATTTTGACCTAGAAGTACGTATTCTTTTTTTCTTTTTTTCTTTAGCTTTTAGTAAGAAAATGAAACTTTGGATATGTGTTAAAACTGTCAAAATTACACATCACTATTTAAAAAAAAAAAAAGACATGACATGACAAGACACCTTTTGCATTTGGGTGCATTTTGATCCGCAAGTGAACTGTGGCTTTACACATTAAATTATGATATTTTTTTTTATTACATCTATTAATTACAATTGTCTTAAATTACTTCTTTAAAATACATTTAGCCTCTTTTCCCACTGGGACTGCATGCTTGTTCATGCAAACATGCAATAATTCTGTAAAATTAAAGTAAAATGACAAAAATAAATTGTCTTTAATGTGTTTGTAGAGCAAAAGTTCATAGACCAAATAGTCTAAATTTGAAAAAGGAAAGCGGGTTCGGAAAAAGAAGTCCACATTTCACCCTCCTGCCACCTATTGGTGAACTCAATAATGAGAAGTTACTGATCAGATACAAAATGGTTTTAGTAGAAAAATATTAAATTATGACTGTATAAGGTTGTTTTTCACAGGGTCCAAACAGACCCGGGAATGCAAAAGGTATATTGCTTTTAGTGCAATAAGAGGGTTAAATATTCTTATATTGCTTTTTTTTTTTTTTTTTTTTTTTTCAGCATCTGACTCTGCAAAGGCAACATTTTTAAGATTCATTATGTTAGGCAGTCCAACTTTTTAAAAAGTGTACTGGTTTGGGGTAATGATTAATTGCATTTTTTTAATATTTTTTTTATTTTGAATTATTTAATAGTTAAATAGTTTATTGTATTAATTTAAATTGCCCCACTTTTTTTATATAAAATTGTGCACATGTAAATTGTAATTTTTCATTAAAACTTATTAAATTGAGTATTTCCATCTAATAGCAAACAATTGTCTAAAAAAAACATTATTATTAATAATACAATGTTGTTGGAAATTATGGAAATGCATTCTTTATTGCAGTCTTTGAACTGTTGGAGGAGATGAAAAACATGGTTCATAAAAGGTGCTCTTATCCATCAGCCCTTGAATAATCATGATTTTTCAAGCACTGAATAATGAACATTAACTATTGGTGTATGTTATCTACATTGGATTTACATCTATATTTTAGCTAAATTAAATCAGCATCTTGTAAGACAAATATTATCTTAAATCATACTATTCTGGTCTCCCAGTCAAATTCCCCATCATTTAACTAAACTGTTTTTAAATGGTGTTCTGAAGTAAAATATTTTTTCCCCTGTATCTTGGCAAAAAGTGCACTGAAACCCCTGAACAGGTGAGTTCATAAAGTGGCACAAAATAGCAGCAGAGATCCTAATTTTGTTTTTAAGACATGTTTAATGTGCTTTCCTCATCAGGTGGTGACCTGAATGAATGCAGTTGAGCAGTTCATCCCCTGTGGATGCTGTTATCTCAAACCCACATACAGCACTTCACGTCTTATATATCACGGTGTCCAATCAGATATTAAACAGTGAGAAGAGAGTCAAATAAATCCCTCTCCACCAGAAGAACCATTACTGCAGAAAAATCCAGCTCGAGCAGGTGTTTTCTTCTGGAAAGCTACTTGAGTCAAGTACAACCTCCTTTTAAAATGCTCATGCAAAAAATCTTGTGTGCTTTAATCTACGTTGTATGATAAAGAACACAAAAGTCAGCTTTCTGCCGAATCTGGAATTTCGGTCAAATACCTGCTATTTTTGCTGTGTCTTAACCATATAATATGCTTCAAATGGTTATTCATATATGTAAGTATGCACTACTTCAACAACAAGATAAAGCAATGTAGCTGTAGATATAAAATAAAGAATAGCATCGTTCTCCCCTCCACCATGTTTAGTGTTTATGGCCCAACTCAGGAACTTGGGTATCAAAATTATCCCCAAGTTTCCCAGTGGTAAACGACTTGAGGGGGCGTTCATGTCCAATTTTTAACTAGGAAACTCGTATTTTTGATAATTCCGATAGCACATGAATACAGCATTAAGCCCAAAGCATACTTTGGCCTTCCGCTTCCACTGTCCATGTGACGTAATTTTTGTCATCAGGAGGGTCTGTGGATGTCTGCATACCTCGTCAGCATGCAGCACAATTTTTGAGACCGCGCGTACAGTACACGTACAGTACACGTACAACAGAGCATGTGCGAGTTACTTGACTATGCTTGAAACTAAGGCCAAACAAGTCTTTCCGTGCTCACAGCAAAAAAGGAGTATACTTTGAAAGGCTCGTTTTGAATATTGTTGTGGACAATAGGAGGCCTTGGAGTCAAAAAGGTTGAGAACCATTTATCTAAAACCAAATGTATCCTTTGGTTTTTACGTGTACACGACGCGCAAATTTCATCATCAGAATAATACATGCTCTGCCCGATTTTTATAACCAATACTTTGTACGTACAGCTCACCCATTCTCATTGAATTTGACAACAAAATGACAGACTGCCACAACAACAGATGCCCACAACAGACACAAGCACTTGTGTGATGGTGTCATGAGATGGCCGCAAAGTATACTTTGAAGCATACTTTTTTTTTTAAGTATACTTTGTTTTTGAATTATACCTTGTTTTCAAAGTATACTTTGTTTTCGAAGTAACTGCTGTAGACTTGGAATTAAGCCTTTTCCCCTTATTATTTGATTCACAGGACCGGACACCAGTTATCTTGCCAAGAAAAATCTTCTATTCTTATATGTCAGGAGAGAAACTCGGAGAAGATGTTACATTCGTGCCAGGTCTATGCGTTTCCGTGTTTCTCTTCCCTCACATCTCTTAGTTTCTCTGTAGTTGTACAGTAAGGTTGAGATTATATACATCACTGAGCGGCTTCCTTTTATGGTAACAAACTATGTTGCTTAGGTTTAAAAATGGAACATGTATGTCTTGCACACACACGGCACAATCCACTTCCATATTAAGAACCTATCTTTGTTGTTTACATCTGCATCAGTGGAAACATGTTACAATGTACATTCAAAACCCTCTAAGCAAAAATATAGCTTCCCTCTGTCTGACATATGACCTTCACATGGATCTATGCTATCTATAGTCTCTCTCATGCACTCAAACTCATGCACATAAAACTCCATAAGACAATACAACTGATTATGAATATTAATAAAGAATAATAGTACACATACATAATATTTAATAATAAAATAATGAAATTATATTAAAAGATGACATTTTTGTCTTCACTGCGTAGTGTGTACACTGCTAAAAATGATTCCTAGTATTCCTACTTCAGAATGTCACATTTAATTCATTTCTTTGTCATTATATATGAAATTTGAGTGAAAATGAATCATATACTACATTTATTCAGTATGCTGACTAAATATTTTTTTCAAGCGATTCCTATATTGCTAATATTCTATTCTATTATATTATATTGAATATTTTGCCAGTGATTCTTTTTTAGGGCTTGTAAACGTGTGAAATGGACTTTGGATAATATTTTCCTCGTCTTTTACAGGTTTATGATTTCTGCCTGGCTCAGTAAAAATAGTCCAAGTCTCTAGAATATTTTACAATATTCTGTCCCTAAATATGTCTTACGACATTCCTTTAGTGTAAGTAGTTGCCACTTGAAAATTGTCTGACCATTTACCTTAACAAGCACCAAAAAAAAAAAGAAAAAAAAAAAAGTGAAATAACCGGAATCAAGTAAAAGTCTGTCACTTGACAGGGAAAAATACTTCAAATAAATCCTTAGAAAAAGCTGTTCAAGTACATTAACTTTGCTATCATCACAAATGTCTGCAATTGAGTGCTAATAACGTTCATCCGAGCCGTCTAAGAAATGCGAAGCGCGTAATCCTGCAGCCTTTTGTTTGATGTAAGCTGATCAGATAGAGACAAAAGCACCACTCCATTCAAGTATCACAGCATTAAAGATTCAAGCATGAATAATCCCTGTATATGAGGTACAGAATAAGACATGGAACAAGAAAACACGTTCTCTTGTATTATTCATGGCTGAGAGAGAGATTATAATGCGGTGGAGAAATCGTAGATATAACCATGAGAAAATGTAAAAAAAGAAAGAAAAGTGTCTGTGTTCTTTCTGATCACAATTGCTCAGGGAGGTCAGAAGTGTGTTTACTGATACAGTAACTGGAGTGAGTAAATAAAGGACTTTTCCTCTGTCAAGGCCGAGGTTGAAAATGCAGCAGCTCGCCGTACAAATAGGCTACATAAGATGTTCGCATTAAAATGGGCTCTACATCACAATGTCAGCCAGGTTACTCTTGTAGAGGAAAGTGTGAAGATTCAACACCAGACAATCAGCATATTCATCATGCCATGTCAGACGACGGTCAGAGATCAGCGTTTCATCCATAGATTGTAAAAGCAGAAGTGATACTAGAAGATCAAAAGATCAAAACTTCAAAAAACCAAAGCCTTCTACAGGCTTTCCCTTTATGATTTATTTTATTTTCCTCTGATCTCAGACTTGCCTTGGAAAAGCTCTCTCAGGTTTTAGCAGGGGGGGTTTTTTCTGGGTTTTTTTTTTTCATTGTTTGGTCGTTTCTTTTATTGATAATTGATTTTTCCTGGTTTGTCTTAACATTTGCCATTTTAAAACGCACTATTCTTGATTAGATTAAGCAGCTCATTACTAGTCATGCATGAGACCAACACAGTCTCTGGAATGAAACGCAACAATAGAATGTTCTGAGTTGTTACGTATGTGGTTGCTTGGGTCTTACATGAACATTTCTTTCTGAACATTTACTCCTACCCCTAAACATAATCTAGCCATTAAAATCAGAGGGAAATGCACCTAAAGCTGGATGCACACGTGCGATTTACTATCGTCCTTAACGATTGTTGCTTGTCAGACTGTATGAACATGATCCTCGCTGTAAGCCATGTCACACTGTAAGATCTCAGTTTTCATTGATGTCAGACTGTACGACAGTCAAGACGCACTAAAAACAGACGCACACAAGAAAACTCGTCCAGAGTTTTACATCATCATGACGCGTTCGGTGACAGTGAAGCTGCATTAAACGCGGAATTGACATGATGGCTACAAAGAAGTCTCTAACGTTAATTTTGATCATGGCTAGTCTTAAAAAACGAAGACAATTAGATGGTCGTCGTAGGAGAAGTCACACTGCAGGACTGTGAGTCAAATCTTCTGATATTGCCAGAATTTCGTCAGAGGTAAAATTCGATCGTAACGGTCATTTAATCGGTTGTAGGTGAACGTCAAACTAACGATCAAAAACTTCAGATTTTAGCCTAGGATCAGAGGAATCTTTTAGGATTTGCAAAATTAGTCTCAGACGGCCAAATTGTGGCCAAAATCATACACCCGGCTTAACCCTGGTTGTAAGTCTAAACTTGACATAAACTGTAAAGTTGTCACTCCAGTCTGATTGGTTGATTGGAATGTGGTTCCTGGATCAACAGGAACATGTTTGGTCAGGTCCTGCTGATTCGTAGATGGAGTATGACTATAGGTATCTCCTTTTATTAAAACATCAATTGGATATTTTTCCTGTCTGTTTATTGTTAGCAAAGTAAAATGTTATCTGATCACTTACAAAAGTAATAGCTCACCTCTCTACAAGTCACATGACTTGAGGCATGATTAATATTATAAATTAGCTTTAAATTTTATATTTTCAGCTTTTAATTTTAAATTTTAGCTTAAGTTTTAGTTTTTTCGGAGTTAAGGCAACGTTTTTTAATTTTCTTTTAAGTTTTTTTTATCTAATATTTATATTTGATTTGATCTTTATTTTTATTACATTTATTAAATTATATTAAATATAAAAATGTTAAATTATACATTAAGATTATTGTAATATTATATTTAACAAGAACAACCCTGTCATGAACTAACAACAATTCATTTTTACATTTTTCATAATACTTTAATATTAAATTATGTAATTTAAAGGATCAGTATATGTATAATCATTGATTAAACATGCTGGAAACTGATTTTACATTATTTTATCATACCTAACCTAATTCATTGAATTAATGTTAATGAGACGATAATATTGCACTATTAATAACACCACTAATCATTGAGATCGAAATTACATAATCCACTTTTTATTGGAAAAACAAAATTATTGAGGCCTGGTTGAGTTGCGATTAGTAGTGTTTTGAAACTCGTGGTGAGGTTGACCAATCACAACACACTGGTCCAGCCGACCAATCAGGGCACATTGTGCTTTTCAGAAGGAGGGGCTTAATATAGACATGAACTAAACAGTGTTACTGACAGACTGGGACAATGCTGCAACAATGTCAAATATGTGAAAAATTTTTGTGTTTTTTGAACATTCAAGCATGAAAACCTATTCTACTAGACCCCAAAAACTAAACCAAGACTTCGTAAAAAGGCATTACAGGTCCCCTTTAAAGGCTTTCTCACTGTTTTAACATATGCCAGCTTTGCTAATGCAGTCCCAGCCTAGTGCTACTTACATAAACAAAAAAACTGTGTCCATTTGACCTTACCCCTGAGCTAAGAACATGCTGCGGAAAGAAGAAAGAAAAACATGAGCTGTCCAGTTTTCTTTTATTTAGTGCTGGAAAGAGAAATGACTATAAAAGCAGAATGATCTGGAGAGCTGAGCATTGCTGAGATGAGGTGATGCATTGAGGGCGTCCGCCCAGCGACAGTGACATATTGTAGAGCTCTCTGCGGCTGAGGCGAGGCAGGTGTACGACAAATGGCACAGCCAACCAGGAAACATCTGTTATTCATCATGCCTCCACGCCCTGGCACTGCCCCTGCAGCTCTACCTGCAGCAAGGTGCCATGGGCGCCAGCCAGACTTAAAGATGGCAGTCAAGCCCGTAGAGTGCTCCGGGCTGACAGTTTAACCTGAGAAATGTGCCAAAAAGAGATGACGGGTCACACGTGCTGGCATGTGGCTTAGAGAGGGCTTGCAGAATAGTGTGGAGTAAATCTTAAAAAGGAACAAAACAAGCAAAAAAGGAAGGATGTCATGGTTCATCTGCATTATATAGATGTGGATTATAATCTGAGATGATTAACCCTGTAAATATACAAATATGAAATGTATAAATATATAAATAAATATATATATATACATACACGCACACAAAAGTTATTCAGACACCAGATATAATATTTTTTTTATTTTATTTTTTTACTAGTGGGTGCAGGACACATATAGTTAACTTATGTAAGTGAGGATGGCAAAATAAAGTAAGCTGTTATATATATATATATATATAAAAATTTGGGACCAAAAATTATTCAGACACTTTGACCTGACCATGTTTTGCTTTTATTTTTGCATTAATTGCTAATGAGACCTTTTTACACCACAGACTGAACAAAATTAAGCATTGCTTGGTAATTGGTTGACCTTTTTCAATGCCCCTGTCTCCCAAGGAGGCCTCTTTGGCTACACTGTTGAGGACTTTGTCTGCTTCTTTACAGCCAAGAACTGCTGTACAGAGGCAGTAGCCAGCGATACCCAAAATTTCAAAGAAAGAGCGGTTTCCACTTTCCCTGGGTCACACAGCTGCCATCCTGGGCATGTTGGACACGAGTCTCTCATCTCCTCGTGCCCGGCCGCAGCATTCTCTTAATTCCTTACAGGTCAGCACGAATTCTGAAGATGCAAGGCCTCTTCGCTCGCCGCCGACCAGTTCCTATGGGGTTTCACGGAGCACGGTATGCGTTTCACGGCTGATGCTCGCATCGCTGCCCCACCGCGGGTACGTCAAACATGGTTGTATCCTTGATACCCCTTGCATGGAGTTTAGGGGCCCGTTTAGCGCTTCCCAGCCCGTCACAGTGTCTCATCAGGACAATCAGACTCTGCTATGGGATTCAGTTCGCTAGGCGCCCGCCCAGGTTCTACAGCGTCCTCTTTACCTCACTGGCAGGCAAAGACACCCCGTCCTGTATGCGGAAATTGCTGTCCTCTTGGTGAAGGATGCAACAGAGCCTGTCCTTCCAGCCGAGATGAAGAACGGGTTTTACACCCCGTACTTCATCGTCTTGGAAAAAAGTGCCAGTGCTTGCAGGCCACTATTTATACCTGTGTAGCAGGGAGTGGCATGCAAATTCCATTCACAACTCGCCAGAGGTGATTGGGGCTCCCAAGTCCAACCTCTATTCGACACAACGACCCGTTCCCTCCATCAGGGAACAGAGGTTACACTAGTAACCAAGATGTTTTTAATTGTGGGGTGCAAAACATATAATGCACTGCAATGCAACATGATGATTATTGAGAGATGTAGAAATAAACATTCCTCAAAAGCCTGATGTATCATATTTAATACTCACATTTTAACATGTTTATTTTTAAAACATTATGCATGGATAATCAAGCAAAACTAAGTTGCTTCAGTCTAGAAAGTGTTCATCTTGAAATATTCTTAACAATATAAAAGTTATACTTGAGTTAACTTTACAAAACTCACAGCAAAAAGACACCTTGGAAATTAGCGTACAGTTGGCTTGACATCATATGCAGTGTATAGGGCATTTACTTAAAGTAACATCCAACATTTACTGCATTTTACACATTTTATCTTGTTTAAATGAATTGCTCAATCAGCACAGAAAATCAAAAGAACATATGCAGGGGTTTCATGTTATGTGAAGTTAAATAGTTACAGATCAAACTGACAATCAGTGTTGTTTTCATAAGTATGGGGACTGTAAAATAACATGGCATCTTAGATATGGAACTGAGGGTGTCCAGTGTCCAGTGTGCATCTGTGCAAGATCTTTTGTATTGTCATGGTCTATTCTATCAATGCATCTTTATGGAATCTTTCCGTCTTTGGCTTCCGTACAACCAAATTCAATTGACTTCAGTTGACACCTCATGGCTGCACATTTCCAATCCTCCTGGGGAGGTTGAACCCATTTATTTCACATTTAGTGTCAAGGCAAAAATATAGCTCTGTAATGATTCACAATTGAAAAAATAGTAGTATTTTATTTGAGTCTTTGTGGATTCTTAGAAGATCCTTATTTGATCCTGTTAGATTCCTTTAGAATTGATTCCAAAATGTATCTAGGAATTCTATTAGCAAGCCTATATAGATCATTCAGGATTCTTTCAGTATAGGGCTAGGGCCGCACATTTTATGTAAAAAAGCATAATAATTGCATCCTGGACAGAAGACTGCCATTACATTAATTAAGTCTGCATGTATGCTGTTGCAATGGGATTTTACCCAGCTAACAGGGAATGTTCTACTAACATAACTTTAGCTAACGTTATGCATGGCAAGGTTCTCTCAAAGTCATGAACAAACATTCTTACAACGTTAATAGTGTTTGTCCAAAGTTATCTGGTCTTTAATAATGCTTTCAAAACATTATCTATACATTGTTTATGGAACCTTTTATCGGAACTGAAATGTTTTAGTTGAATGTTCATCTAACATAAAAAAATAAATAAAAAAATATATATATTTATTATTATTATTATTATTATTATTATTATTATTACATATATATATATATTTAATTGTTCCAGAACGTTCAGAGAACATTCAAAGTAGCGTTCCCACATTGTTTGCAAAATGATAAAATGGAATGTTAACAATTGTAAAACAAAACTAAAACTAAAATTAAAAACATTTACAATGTTTTGAACATTCAGAAATAACATTTTCATAATGTAATGAGAATGTTAGCTAAATGTTCCAATATTTTTTTTTAGCTGAGTTTTCATTTGTTCTTTTAGCCTTGATATGACAAACCTTTTATATCTCATATTGCTGCTGCTTACATATTACAGTTCAAAGCACATTTGTCAATATGGGAAACTATTTCACAAAAGAATTGGGACTGACAGTTTTGTAAGTTTATGGCAGTCATAATTGAGCACAAACAGGTAGAGGCAAACGGGCTCATCCAAAGTGGAGGCGGTTACATGAGCTCATCACATCACAGATTCATTTTATCGAGTTACTGAACAAAATCTATGACCATGTGACTCATTTTGTGTGAAGTTGTGATGGTTCATCTAATCATACCACCTTCTTTTTCCCCTCCATTTGTCAGGCTGCATGCCTACAGTGCTCAACAAGCGGTGTTGAAATACTCAAGTTCAGTTTGGTTTGAGTGCCGTTTTGAACCAACATCAGAAATCAGGCAGTAGTTCAGCAACGTTACAATCACATTCATTCCTAAACAATTCTCTGTTCCGATGTGAACTCCATCACAATAGCCACCAGATAAAGCATAAATATTTCACTCTTAACAGCCACATTGTTCCATTATTCAGTATGATGTACGCGGTACTTCTGGAGCATCAAGAGATGTTTTTGGCATTCCTTATTTGAGACATGTTATCTATTGAAACGAAAATGACACTTACCTTGACATGCATATGCCTTAAGATGAGGATATGACAGCCTATTACACAGGTCTCTGGAATACTCTATGCTGATCGGTCAATTGCAGCATTTTTTCTTCATTTATTCATTTATCAGATGCTTTTATCTAAAGCGGCTTGAATCGACTTGTCCGGGTGAATCGAATACCTGCTCGTCCGTGTAATCGCTCTTTCATGTCTCTCGTTTCGCTCCGAGGCCCTGCAGCTGGTTCTGAAGATTTTATTGGTCATGTCAATCACAGTGCTGATTGCCCACACAACACTGAAACAAATAATAGTACAGTTTTCAACTGTACTGTACTTCACTTCAGACCTTTAGTATTAATAATATATTTCTGTAATGTTGTTGTGTTGGTCTTGTTGCTGTCTGATGATGATAAAATATAAATTTCAACTCAGTTCAGTATTTCATGTGGTCTCTGCATTGGGGTTTATTTTAGACGGCATATTGATTTTAACGCAGATGAAAACAAGGCTGTGGGGGACTTACAGTTTTTACAATGGGAAGCACTGTATAAAGGTGTTTCATCAGCTGAACAATGTTATTAAACAACAGTGCAATCCATGAAATGCACTATACTTATATCCCTCTCAGTCTTGTTTTCATTCCTGACAAAACTTAATGTAATATAATATAATATGATAATATATATTGTAATTTCTGCGTCACCAAACGGAATTGTCGAACAGGTTTCCTGAAGACTCATCCAATCTGGTAGAAACAAACAGACGGTCCTGACCCAAACTCGCGTCATTAGTTGAGCCAGTGCTGGGATGCTCAAGCAGAGCAATGTCACAGTGTTACACTCTACATATTAAGCTGAAATAGAAGAAACAAATGTTACAGTAAAAACAAATTCCCACAGTGAATGTGAAGAAAATGTGATTGGTTCCAAGTAAATAGAAAAAAAAAAACCCATTAAACATGTTTACTTCCCCTCACTAATGCACTTCTGTCAGTTATCCCTGCACAGCTTGCAGGTTTTAAAGAAAATATTTCCGGATTGGGAACAAAAGGCTCTATATATGTATGTGGTATATACAGTGGTACAAACCACTGAAATTGGTTGATAAATGTAAACGTTATTTTTGTTTTTATCCAGAAAAACCGCAGCTCACCCGTTTGCATTTGTTCACAGCGCAGTCTTGCCCTCAGCAATATGGCGGACGCGTAGACGTATCGCAGCAGCATTCCAAAGCGGCCAATAGGGCGTCTATGTATTTATTATGTCTATGCTCGCGCCGCTCTCTCACGGCCCTCTGCCTCGTCCTGCTCGCCACATACCCCCATTGCCTCTCGCAGGCCGGGGGGTAGCCTACACCCGAAGGATCTGAAGGATCATGTGACACTGAAGACTGGAGTAATGATGCTGAAAAATCATCTTTGCATCACAGAAATCAATTATATTTTAAAGTATATTACAATAGAAACCCATTATTTTAAATTGTGATATTTCACAATATTAGTTTTTTTCTGTATTTTTGATCAAATAAATGCAGGCTTGATGAGCATAAGAGACTTCTTTCAAAAACATTAAAAGTAATAATGTTTCCAAACTTTTGACTGTATATACTTGATACATAATCATAAACAGAAGGTAGGATGTTAAAATACTTTAAGTTAGAAAGGGATGCCATTTACAAAAAAAAATAAAAAATACATTGTATCCACTGGGAGGTTAGAGGCTTATTAGATTTCCCGTGGAAATCACCTAGCTAACAAGGATGTAAAAGATAAAATATCAAGTTATTTGGAATTAAACTGAGACCAAATCTTTGGTACCCCAAAGATTGCTATAGCGGGGCAAACTTCAGTTCTTAACTTTCAACACTTACATACAGTAGTTGTAAAATAACGGATCCAATTTTTTTACACCATAGTGCAATTTGGGCCATATGTTTTTTTACTTCTCCTGAGAAGCATGACATCTGTCACATCTGTCTTCAATATTAGGAAATATAACCAGACCTTGCAAAAAAAAAAAAAATCTGTATAGTATTTTAAATTTTATGAGGCCAAGATGTGCACAAATTGTACTAGAACATATTCTGTCCAGTGCACCTGCCCACCAGTCCTCTTCAAAACGTTCTCCCAAACGGATACCTTTTTAATCCTTTACCAAGACGGCGGAAGGATTCAGGAAAGAAAACTTTTCACAGTCAGTTTTCAGTGGAATGGTCTTTCCATTCTTTTCCCCTCTGTGAATATTTTGTTTCACTCATGAATACGTCACATTATGTTGCCATTTCATGTTTTCCATTGTCTCATGGTGTCGGATTACATTTTTGTGTGTGAATGTGTGATGCATCATCTATTATGTAATATGCAAAGATGCGTGCAAATACCCTCGAGTCCACAGTCCAGTGATGTTTACAACAAATATCAAAGCAGATCACAGTACCAGAAATCTACACAATCTTTGGGTGTCACGCGTATTTCACAAATTAGACAGAATAAAGATTGGAATAAAGATGAGGAATTAGGTCACTGTTTGTGAGCTTTTCTTTTTGTTTTTTGCTCAGTACGAAGGTAGAGTCTCTCATACGTACAACAAGAAACAAACAGATTTGAGGATTTTTCCCAGGTCGGATACTCTCCTGTTGAATTATGGTCTCTGCGTTTTTAAATATATTCTCTGCATTATAATTTCTCTATGCTTTGAAAAGCTGTAAGATGTCATTGTGTAAATCAGAGAGAGAATCTGTGGCTTTACTAATAAGACATCAAAGGTCAGTGACGGATCTAAAATCCTGCCTTTAAAGAGGTCACGAAATGTATTCTGCTCCTCACGTAGTTCAACACAATGAAATATGAATATGATTTCCATTTCATTAAACTGTGTTGCAGCTTAGCATGTTTTAGCCTCTCGTGGCTTTAAACTGTATTCAGAAGTGCATCTTGCCCAAATAGAACAGATTACGATTGGTTGGCAGTGAATGGTTATCTCGTTCATATTATTCAGCAGCGAGGCTTTTTATTCATATTTTCTTTAATGACAAACTCTTTCCAAATGGCTCATTAGTCGCATCACGCATCATTTTCAACAATCTAAACCAGAAGCGAACACTTCGTAATTGGAAGCACTAGGGCTTTGGGTCAAAGTTTAGGTCAAAATTTCTGAAACCTCATTAAGCAAAAAGGCTCTGAATAATATATATATTTTTGTCCATGGAAAGATGGTGGCATAATTCAAATGCACATCAAAGACAAATTTGTGAATACATTGCGTGTTATAAGACCTTTTAAATTTATTAAAAAAATAAGTCAAGTCAAACATGTCTGTCTTTTTTTTTTTTGCCCTTCGGTTGGATTTCAAAGTAATTGTGACACTCATTTTTAATAAATATCATAATATGCATAATGTATTTAAATTATGCACAGTGATGTTTTATGGTTTTGCTTCAGGACACAAATTTGACATTGACCATCAAAAACAATGTGTGAACTTGTTATTGCACAGAAAATCCTAAGAAATCAAACTACAAATTAATATTATCTTGAAGTAATATGCTAAACAGTTATTTACATATTTGATTTCTACATTTACATTTAGCAGATGCTTTTTTTTCAGTCAAATCAACAATAGGGCAACAATATACAAGTGCTGTGACAAGTAATGACTTATGTACGATATGTTATCTTTGGAACTTTGGAGAAACCGAAATCTTTCCACTGTCCTGGTTTGTCAACAGATCAAGAATCACTTGTAAGATTTAGATGAATTCTTCACTCCAAAAGAGACAACAGAAGCGTAAAGGATCAAGCTACCACAGACACAGTCCCATCTCTCAGGGCACCATTTTCCGGGGCCACTGCACTGAGAGAATTTCCTCAAACGGGGTCTGAAATGCTTTGGCACAGAACAAGAGACGAAGAACAAGTTGAGCGTTGAGGCGCTGCCTGGCGTGTGTCAGAGAACATGGTGCTCTACGGGTCCACTGAGTGCTGCATAAAACACCTGCCAACAATGACAAATCACCCGTAATACCATGCCATGTGTTTCCAAGGGAGGCACAGACAGAACATTACCTTCATTTCTAGATGTCAAAAGAGGTGCCGGCGCTTTATTTTGATGGATCTTGCCAAAGAGGTGGCAGACTGTGTAGCATGAAGTCATACAGATGAGTAGCTGACAACGCTTTGAGCAACCACGCTCACCCACAACATTTATTGCATGTTTTGCTTTCCTTGTCTCCAAACGTGCAAAAGTACATGACAGCTGACAGAACATCGGGGTTACGTATAATAAACTCTAATGTTACATCATATTTCTAAAGAAAACAATTGTCTTCTCAACAATTCTCATGGTCTTGTTAGTGTCTATCAAGACTGAGTGCTTCATTAAGTTTCAAGAAACTATAAAGTGCATGTGGGAACCATACTAATAAAGTGACAGTTTTCACATAACACTGTGAATCATAATTACAAATGTTTATCATTTCCATAGAATGGAGTGAAGCAAATATCAACTGTATGATTTTTTTTTTTTACATTGTAAAATGTCATCATCACCCAGCTCTTCATATAAAATTGGATATGAAGTATCTACACCTTTATCCACATACATACAACACAAGCAATCAAGCAGTTGAGATTTGCTATGCGAATATACTGTATGTAAACAAAATGTAAACTATATTATCGCCCAGCAATCTGGCAAATGTGACTAAGGCACAAAGATATTTATATATTATTAACATTATGATTTTCTGTAAAGCGGTTTTGAAACGATGTGTATTGTGAAAAGCACTATACAAATACATTTGACTTGACTTTAGTGTTACAAAACGCACACTATGGCACTGTATGGCAGCACTCTGAACCAGCATGACATCAGATAATATTTGAGTAAACAAATCATTGAATGTAATTTCTGCTCTTCATGACCGTTTTCTTAGCCATTCATTTTCAAGTCACCCTGACCTTGGCCAACCCATTTAATAATGTGATATGTTTCCAAGTGAAATAGGAGAATCAATGAGAAATAAATGATTTTTTTTTATTCTTTTGGGAATTCATTGGATTGTGGAAATTTGTTTCATACCAGAATACAGCCAGACCTGAATATGATTTTGCAGTGGATTGTGGAAAAACAGCCATCCTGATATAGCTCAGACAAGGATTCTTTTTGACTGGAATGTGGAGGTTAAAGGTAAATGTTAAGGCTTCTTTTTCAAATATCATATTAGATTTGATATAGTATTGCAGAGAAATGCCACTTTTAAATGATTGTGTTAACTAAAAATGCCTTCAACTGTAGCAATTTCCAAATCGCAATTTGTCCATTGGTTAACAATATCCAGTCTGTGTGGCAAGTATTTTCAGAGGAAGTAGATTTTAGTTGATTTTGATGCAGGATTTAAAAAATCCTAGTAAGCCCCCTACTGCTGATTGGCTACAAGTGTGTTGTGCTGCTCGGTCCAATCCACTTTCAACAGTGTTTCTCAGAAATCGCTTACTGCACCTTTAATTAAGCTAAACAACTAATTTCCAATGTGAAATTAATTTACAACATTTAATTGAATACATTACATGATATAATGATTAATTAATCAAATTAGCTGCAGTTAATTATACACCAATATGTAGGCTATTGATATATTTGATTTTAAAAATGTGGCTTTAGATGTCTATTGTTTTGCATGATTTTTTTATCACTTTTTTTTTTTTTTTTACATTACTAAATTTGTTAAACTGACAGTTTAGTTAAAACGTTTAGTTAGCATTTTAAGTAAAAACTAAAAATATTTATGCACTAAATGATTATTGTAACTTACAATATAAGCTGAAAAGAAAATGATGTAATGGTGGTTATACTGAACGCAGGAGTACTACACAAAAATTTATGTTGTGGTTATCCGGTGATGTGTTTGCACTGCAGTGACTGCTAGTCTAAGTGCAGATTTCAGCAATGAAGTTTTCAGCTCTCTCTAGCTGCACGGCTGACCCCCGTGAGACAGTGTGTGGCACACATTATTGATTACACACCTTCTGATTGTGACTCGAATCACTTTACACCCGATTGTGGAATACTATGATTTATCACACCACATCAAACAATATCAGCTCAGAAAGGGGCAGAGAGGGGGAGAAATGGAGCAAGAGACACAGAGTAAGCGACAATAAGGCCTTATGGCTGCTTAAGAGAGATGGATGGTACCCTGATCACCCTCATTAGAGAGAGAGAGAGAGAGAGAGAGAGAGAGAGAGAGAGAGAGAGAGAGAGAGAGAGAGAGAGAGAGAGAGAGAGAGAGAGAGAGAGAGAGAGAGAGAGAGAGAGAGAGAGAGAGAGAGAGAGAGGAGAGAGAGAGAGAGAGAGAGAGAGAGAGAGAGAGAGAGAGGAGAGAGAGAGAGAGGGAGAGAGAGAGAGGGAGAGGGAGGGAGGGAGGGAGGGAGGGAAGGAAGGAAGGAAGGAAAGAAGGAAAGAAAGAGCTTTTGGACAGGATCATTTGGAAGCGATCTTCACACAGCCCAATCCAGGGCAATATTTGGACGATTCATTTTTCAAATAATGTTTATGTTACAATTATTAACAGAAGACGTCTGTTAAGTAAAATAAATAAGACTTATATATTTATATATGTGTATAATTGAAGGAAATGTGGAAATCATATCTAATGCTGCTATATAGGTGCTTGTTCTATTATTTTATTTTGACATTGGATGGAATGCCAGAAGTACTTGCACCACCATCTATTATTTTACACAGAATGTTGGAAAAAGGTCAAAATCCACAATAAAGGTTCACCAGACAGCACAATAAAACGTTCACTAGGTTTAGTTCAAAATAAGTTTTAGGTCAAAATAAATTGATATACAGTATAAAAGAATAATATACTGCAACCACAGTATGCTCTATACCACCAGTGTTATATTGTCAGAGGACCCCTCAGGGGAGTTTGCCAAAACAGCAACAATAGGTAATTTGCTTCATAGTTTTTTTTTTTTTTTTTTTTTTTTACTAAGGTGATTCAAATTAGCAAAATCACAAAGTTAAGTCTGTGAAAGACAAATTTACCTGACCTCCTCAGGGAAAACCTGTCTGAAGAGGGCAAGAAGTACAAAGCTGTATACATGAATTTGTATAACATATAGCTCAGATAATTTAAAGTTTGATGTGACATGTTTGAGGTCATATTGAGTTCTTGGCTTTTTGATTGATTTGTGAATCAAGCAGTTAAAACGATTCATCAATTCATTGGAGTCTCTTCAAGACATTTTACATATTTTTGTGTGTGTGTGTGAAATAGTACACTGCTGTTCATCACTATGTTTTTGTCTCATTTATAGAAATTCGAGTTGTTGTTGTTGTTTTTAGCCTATTGTATTCAGAGTAGATTTATAATTATGAATATACTCTGATTTTGAAGCTGGATGTTGTTACTTAATTGACAGGACCTAAAACTAACTTTTTGCCACACCTGCCAATGGACGGTGACTTGAGAACATTTGCCAGCAATAAATTTTTTTTATTTTTTTTTACCAGTCATGAAATGTAGATTAATCCTTATTGCTCTTGACTCAATAACATTTGTAACTATGAGTGATTGTACTTTGTCTATTGTTGTTTGATTAAGATTAAAAACACAGACAGCAGCAGGTTTATTAGGCTGCTGTCACTTTAAGAGCTAATGTACTGATCCAATATGCTGTTACAGATGCGTTTTATTTCTCAACTGTTTACGTTCATCTAAGACATAACTGATTATGAAGGATTCTTGCCAAGATGGGCATTTTGACAATTTTGTTTGAAAATGTCTGTTCAAGCACAAGAAGACATCCAAGAGAGCTCAGTTCAGTATGCACGAGCTGTCAGAGACTATTTCTGGGCAAGTAACGAATTGAGTTCCCTTTCGCATCTTCTTGACCTTGAATATTTAAATTGGCAAGGCTTAAACTTGACGATGCAACACGTCAACTGTCCCGAGTGTCGTTAGTTCACGTTCATGTTCTCACAATGTAGCATTTTTATAACTCGTTTGTACTCACCTTTGGCGTTTGGAGAGTGTTCTGTGTGTGTGTATGTGTGTGTATATATATATATATATATATATATATATCGCAAACCAAAATTTATGCAGACACCTTCCAGATTTCTCACATTATCACAGTTTATTCGCTATAGTTTAGAAATAAAATATGACAAGAACTGAGAGTTATCAAATCAGTTGATATTTCACTGGTTTTGGGGGGGGGGGACGCCGCTGGCCAAACCAGCAATGCAAGTTTGAGAGTGGCGCGCCGCCCCGACAAATCTCGCGAGAATCACGACTTGGTTTACGGCACGACGTCACATACATCAACAACATATGAAGCAGCCAGAAGACACTAGCACGCATTTCAGACGTGAATCATGGCAGAGTCGATGAAGAAAACGAAGTAAGTGCGGTCGGAAGAGTGCAGGGACGGCTCTGCGTGAGTGGCATTTACGACAGTAACGTTAAATACAAGTACTCCACAGCGACTCTAGGGGTCGCTGTTTGACAAAAACGGAAACTGCATAGTGTGCCTTTAAGTAGTAGAAAAGAATGGTTTTTTTTTTAAAGAAAATAGAAGACAGTATGAGTTCCCTGAGGAAATTGAATTGGATTCCTCATGTGGTAGGAATTGTGGTAGAGTTACTGTACATAACCAGGTGTCTAATCCTGTGGCATTGCTTGATTGATCAGAATGGCAGTTGAGTCAGAGCTGAGGATTCTGGCACAACTGCATGTAGCTTCCATAGACCTCGAGACCTCATGGGCTGCCGCAGAGAGTCATTTATTCTAGCACTGCCTACGGCCAATATAGAAGGCCCTGTCATCTGCAGTGCCTGAGGGTGAAAGGTATTGCAAAAAAGCAACAAAAAAAAAACTTATATAGCAGTCATATATAATGAAAAGCTCCAGTCAGAAAGGTGGTTTTGCCAAAGAGTTGAGTTCAAAATACATATGGAATTGTTCTACTTCATTGACAACACCTTATCACACATTTTTCATTGACATTAAGACAGTAGCACACTGCTTTTCACACTCCAACTTTATAGGACCACCAGGGAACAGTTGACCTCGTGCCACAATTTATTTTAGTCCCTTTCTAAGCACCTTTAAAATATGCGCTTTTAAATAGGTGGTTTTCTACTATTAAGTACCACATAGGCCGGGACTACATTTTGATTAATTAAAGTGCAACACACTCTTGCATAATAAAAAAAACCATATTGCATTCAATTAATGACATAAAAAGACCACATAGTATTAGCGGCTGTGAAAAACGTGATGTTTTATCATAAACTTTGTAATGAGGTCACCACATTTTGAGGCTTTGCAGTGCTATGCTAACCCCTCATCACTGTGGTAATGTCTCCAGGTGTGCAGCACTGCTAACAAGACACACTGGGACTTATTTAGCGGATTCAGTGTAGTGTGAAAACACAGTCTGTTTGAGGGTATGGAGTCTGTCTTTCACAAATGATTGGAATGCAGAACTTCAAGTTAATCCCGAAAAGAGAAGACTATTTAGCCTCTCTCATGTGAGTATAACATGTGAGATACTTCTTCCGTGGAGCAAAAACTTCAATATTTTGAAGAGTCTTTCATTCCTGCATGAATCTGTGTTTTTGAACAAATTGTTTGAGTGAATGATTCAGTGATTCACTCATGAAGACTCTCGTTTGTTCTGTTCCTTGAATGAATCAGTGATTAAAAAACAAAAACACTGATTTAAAGACACTTCATGCTCACTTGAACACTTGGGCCAAATACAGGAAATGCATCATGTAAGCAGTGGTCAAGAGCAAAGACGACAAGTGTGGATTTTTAGACAGGCCCAGTGTTTTTAAACGAATTGAATGATTCAATGACTTACTTTAACTCCTGTCTGAAATAATCTGTGTTTTTGATTCAGTGACTCACTCATAAAAGCAGTCGTGTAACTTGCAGAAATAGTCATTTAAATGAAATTACAGTGAGCCTGTTTAATTCCAATGAAATTACAGTGAGCCTGTTTAATTCCAACGAAATTCATGTGAATGCATGTCATGTTATAATTATGACTTCCAAATGCATGTCTGAATGAATATGAAATGCAA